>NC_079874.1:12517646-12527646 GCF_023065955.2 Ursus arctos | reverse complement strand
CACACAAATACACCCATCGACTTTTTCATACAGGCATACACAATGGTTACCCGAAAACACACACACACACACACACACACTCTCACACTCACAACACAGCACTCACTCTGTACCTCGGCAGAGCCATCAACACTTGGAACTGCCCTCACACACTCACAAATGTGGATCTGAAACACAATACGCAAGAACACACAAATACACCCATCGACTTTTTCATACAGGCATACACAATGGTTACCGGAAAACACACACACACACACACACACACTGTCACACTCGCAACACAGCACTCACACTGGGCCTCGGCAGAGCCATCAACACTTGGAACTGCCCTAACATACTGACAAACGTTTTCCCGACACACACATACACAAGAAACACACACAAACACCCATCGACTTTTTCTTACAGGCGTACACAGGGGGTTCTGAAACACACACAGACACACACACACTATCACACTCACAACACAGCACTCACACTGGGTCTCCAACACAGCCGTCAACACTTGGAACTGCTTTAACATAATCACAAACATGGTCCTGACACACACATATACAAATAACACACAAACACCCATCGACTTTTTCTTGCAGGCATACACAATGGTTTCCTGCAAACACACACACACACACACACACACAAATGTCACACTCACGACAGAGCACTCACATTGGATCTCCAGCGGAGCCATGAACACTTGGAATTACCTTAACATATTCACAAACGTGGTCCCGAAACACACATGCAGAAGAAACACACAAAAACACCCTATGACTTTTTCTTACAGACATACACAATGGTATCCAGCAAAACACACACACACACACACACATACACTATCACACGCACAACACAGCACTCACACTGGGTCCCCGGCATAGCCATCAACAGTTGGAACTGCCCTAACATACTCACAAACGTGGTCCCGACACACACATACACAAGAAACACACACAAACTCCCATTGACTTTTACTTACAGTCATGCACAATGGTTTCCGCAAACACACACACACACACTATCACACTCACAACACAGCATTCACACTGGCACTTGAATCTGCCCTAACATACAAACAAACGTGGTCCCGACACACACATACACAAGAAACACACACAAACAGCCATCAACTTTTTGTTACAGGCAGACAGAGTGGGGTTTCCCCAAACACACACACACACACACACACACTGTCACACTAACAGCACACTATGCACACTGGGCCTCGGCAGAGCCATCAACACTTGGAACTGCCCTAACATACTCACAAACGTTTTCCCGACACACACATACACAAGAAACACACACAAACACCCATCGAGTTTTTCTTACAGGCATACACAACGGTTTCCCGAGAACACACACACACACAGTCACACTTACAACACAGCACTCACAATGGGTATCCAGCAGAACCATCAACACTTGGAACTGCCCTAAAATATTGACAAATGTGGTCGCGACACACACATACACATGAAACTCACACAAACATCCATCGACTTATTCTTACAGGCATACACAATGTTTTCCCGCCAACACAAACACACACAGAAACACACACTGCCACACTCACAACACAGCATTCACACTGGCACTTGGAACTGCCACAACATACTCACATACGTGGTCCCGACACACACATACACAAGAAACACACACAAACACCCATCGACTTTTTCTTAGAAGCATACACTGTGGGGTTCCCCCAAACACACACACACACAGAGACACACACACACTATCACACTCACAACACAGCACTCTCACTGGGTCTCCAGCAGAGCCATCAACACTTGGAACTGCCCTAACATATTCACAAATGTGGTCCCGACACACACATACAGAAGAAACACACACAAACACCCATGGAATTTTTCTTTAGGCATACAGACTGGTTTCCTGCAAACACACACACAGACACGCACACACACTGTCACACTCACAACACACACTCACACTGGATATCCAGCAAACTCGTGAACACTTGGAACTGCCCTCACACACTCAGAAATGTGGATCTGAAACACTATACGCAAGAACACACAAATACACCCATTGACTTTTTCATACAGGCATACACAATGGTTACCCGAAAACACACACACACACACACACACACTCTCACACTCACAACACAGCACTCACTCTGTACCTCGGCAGAGACATCAACACTTGGAACTGCCCTCACACACTCACAAATGTGGATCTGAAACACAATACGCAAGAACACACAAATACACCCATCGACTTTTTCATACAGGCATACACAATGGTTACCCGAAAACACACACACACACACACACACTGTCACACTCGCAACACAGCACTCACACTGGGCCTCGGCAGAGCCATCAACACTTGGAACTGCCCTAACATACTCACAAACGTTTTCCCGACACACACATACACAAGAAACACACACAAACACCCATGGAATTTTTCTTACAGGCGTACACAGGGGGTTCTGAAACACACACAGACACACACACTATCACACTCACAACACAGCACTCACACTGGGTCTCCAACACAGCCGTCAACACTTGGAACTGCTTTAACATAATCACAAACATGGTCCTGACACACACATATACAAATAACACACACAAACACCCATCGACGTTTTCTTGCAGGCATACACAATGGTTTCCTGCAAACACACACACACACACACACACAAAAGTCACACTCACGACAGAGCACTCACATTGGATCTCCAGCAGAGCCATGAACACTTGGAATTACCTTAACATATTCACAAACGTGGTCCCGAAACACACATGCAGAAGAAACACACAAAAACACCCTACGACTTTTTCTTACAGACAGACACAATGGTATCCAGCAAAACACACACACACACACACACATACACTATCACACGCACAACACAGCACTCACACTGGGTCCCCGGCATAGCCATCAACAGTTGGAACTGCCCTAACATACTCACAAACGTGGTCCCGACACACACATACACAAGAAACACACACAAACTCCCATTGACTTTTACTTACAGTCATGCACAATGGTTTCCGCAAACACACACACACACTATCACACTCACAACACAGCATTCACACTGGCACTTGAATCTGCCCTAACATACAAACAAACGTGGTCCCGACACACACATACACAAGAAACACACACAAACTCCCATCAACATTTTGTTACAGGGAGACAGAGTGGGGTTTCCCCAAACACACACACACACACACACACTGTCACACTAACAGCACACTATGCACACTGGGCCTCGGCAGAGCCATCAACACTTGGAACTGCCCTAACATACTCACAAACGTTTTCCCGACACACACATACACAAGAAACACACACAAACACCCATCGACTTTTTCTTACAGGCATACACAACGGTTTCCCGCGAACACACACACACAGAGTCACACTTACAACACAGCACTCACAATGGGTATCCAGCAGAACCATCAACACTTGGAACTGCCCTAAAATATTGACAAATGTGGTCGCGACACACACATACACATGAAACTCACACAAACATCCATCGACTTATTCTTACAGGCATACACAATGTTTTCCCGCCAACACAAACACACACAGAAACACACACTGCCACACTCACAACACAGCATTCACACTGGCACTTGGAACTGCCACAACATACTCACATACGTGGTCCCGACACACACATACACAAGAAACACACACAAACACCCATCGACTTTTTCTTAGAAGCATACACTGTCGGGTTCCCCCAAACACACACACACACAGAGACACACACACACTATCACACTCACAACACAGCACTCTCACTGGGTCTCCAGCAGAGCCATCAACACTTGGAACTGCCCTAACATATTCACAAATGTGGTCCCGACACACACATACAGAAGAAACACACACAAACACCCATGGAATTTTTCTTGTAGGCATACAGACTGGTTTCCTGCAAACACACACACAGACACGCACACACACTGTCACACTCACAACACACACTCACACTGGATATCCAGCAAACTCGTGAACACTTGGAACTGCCCTCACACACTCAGAAATGTGGATCTGAAACACTATACGCAAGAACACAAAAATACACCCATCGACTTTTTCATACAGGCATACACAATGGTTACCCGAAAACACACACACACACACACACACACACTCTCACACTCACAACACAGCACTCACTCTGTACCTCGGCAGAGACATCAACACTTGGAACTGCCCTCACACACTCACAAATGTGGATCTGAAACACAATACGCAAGAACACACAAATACACCCATCGACTTTTTCATACAGGCATACACAATGGTTATCGGAAAACTAACACACACACACACTGTCACACTCGCAACACAGCCTTCACACTGAGCCTCGGCAGAGCCATCAAAACTTGGAACTGCCCTAACAAACTGACACACGTTTTCCCGACACACACATACACAAGAAACACACACAAACACCCATGGAATTTTTCTTACAGTCGTACACAGGGGGTTCTGAAACACACACAGACACACACACACTATCACACTCACAACACAGCACTCACACTGGGTCTCCAACACAGCCGTCAACACTTGGAACTGCTTTAACATAATCACAAACATGGTCCTGACACACACATATACAAATAACACACACAAACACCCATCGACTTTTTCTTGCAGGCATACACAATGGTTTCATGCAAACACACACACACACACACACACACAAAAGTCACACTCACGACAGAGCACTCACATTGGATCTCCAGCAGAGCCATGAACACTTGGAATTACCTTAACATATTCACAAACGTGGTCCCGAAACACACATGCAGAAGAAACACACAAAAACACCCTACGACTTTTTCTTACAGACATACACAATGGTATCCAGCAAAACACACACACACACACACATACACTATCACACGCACAACACAGCACTCACACTGGGTCCCCGGCATAGCCATCAACAGTTGGAACTGCCCTAACATACTCACAAACGTGGTCCCGACACACACATACACAAGAAACACACACAAACTCCCATTGACTTTTACTTACAGTCATGCACAATGGTTTCCACAAACACACACACACACACACTATCACACTCACAACACAGCATTCACACTGGCACTTGAATCTGCCCTAACATACAAACAAACGTGGTCCCGACACACACATACACAAGAAACCCACACAATCACCCATCAACATTTTGTTACAGGCAGACAGAGTGGGGTTTCCCCAAACACACACACACACACACACACACTGTCACACTAACAGCACACTACGCACACTGGGCCTCGGCAGAGCCATCAACACTTGGAACTGCCCTAACATACTCACAAACGTTCTCCCGACACACACATACACAAGAAACACACACAAACACCCATCGACTTTTTCTTACAGGCGTACACAGGGGGTTCTGAAACACACACAGACACACACACACTATCACACTCACAACACAGCACTCACACTGGGTCCCCAACACAGCCGTCAACACTTGGAACTGCTTTAACATAATCACAAACATGGTCCTGACACACACATATACAAATAACACACACAAACACCCATCGACTTTTTCTTGCAGGCATACACAATGGTTTCCTGCAAACACACACACACACACACACACAAAAGTCACACTCACGACAGAGCACTCACATTGGATCTCCAGCAGAGCCATGAACACTTGGAATTACCTTAACATATTCACAAACGTGGTCCCGAAACACACATGCAGAAGAAACACACAAAAACACCCTACGACTTTTTCTTACAGACATACACAATGGTATCCAGCAAAACACACACACACACACACACATACACTATCACACGCACAACACAGCACTCACACTGGGTCCCCGGCATAGCCATCAACAGTTGGAACTGCCCTAACATACTCACAAACGTGGTCCCAACACACACATACACAAGAAACACACACAAACTCCCATTGACTTTTACTTACAGTCATGCACAATGGTTTCCGCAAACACACACACACACTATCACACTCACAACACAGCATTCACACTGGACTTGAATCTGCCCTAACATACAAACAAACGTGGTCCCGACACACACATACACAAGAAACACACACAAACAGCCATCAACTTTTTGTTACAGGCAGACAGAGTGGGGTTTCCCCAAACACACACACACACACACACACACACACACACACACTGTCACACTAACAGCACACTACGCACACTGGGCCTCGGCAGAGCCATCAACACTTGGAACTGCCCTAACATACTCACAAACGTTTTCCCGACACACACATACACAAGAAACACACACAAACACCCATCGACTTTTTCTTACAGGCATACACAACGGTTTCCCGCGAACACACACACACAGTCACACTTACAACACAGCACTCACAATGGGTATCCAGCAGAACCATCAACACTTGGAACTGCCCTAAAATATTGACAAATGTGGTCGCGACACACACATACACATGAAACTCACACAAACATCCATCGACTTATTCTTACAGGCATACACAATGTTTTCCCGCCAACACAAACACACGCAGAAACACACACTGCCACACTCACAACACAGCATTCACACTGGCACTTGGAACTGCCACAACATACTCACATACGTGGTCCCGACACACATACACAAGAAACACACACAAACACCCATCGACTTTTTCTTAGAAGCATACACTGTGGGGTTCCCCCAAACACACACACACACAGAGACACACACACACTATCACACTCACAACACAGCACTCTCACTGGGTCTCCAGCAGAGCCATCAACACTTGGAACTGCCCTAACATATTCACAAATGTGGTCCCGACACACACATACAGAAGAAACACACACAAACACCCATGGAATTTTTCTTCTAGGCATACAGACTGGTTTCCTGCAAACACACACACAGACACGCACACACACTGTCACACTCACAACACGCACTCACACTGGATATCCAGCAAACTCGTGAACACTTGGAACTGCCCTCACACACTCAGAAATGTGGATCTGAAACACAATACGCAAGAACACACAAATACACCCATCGACTTTTTCATACAGGCATACACAATGGTTACCCGAAAACACACACACACACACACTGTCACACTCACAACACAGCACTCACTCTGTACCTCGGCAGAGACATCAACAGTTGGAACTGCCCTCACACACTCACAAATATGGATCTGAAACACAATACGCAAGAACACACAAATACACCCATCGACTTTTTCATACAGGCATACACAATGGTTACCCGAAAACACACACACACACACACACACACTGTCA
Organism: Ursus arctos; assembly: GCF_023065955.2. NCBI lineage: Eukaryota > Metazoa > Chordata > Mammalia > Carnivora > Ursidae > Ursus > Ursus arctos. The sequence goes on along the minus strand of NC_079874.1, from coordinate 12,520,321 downwards.
CACTCGCAACACAGCACTCACACTGGGCCTCGGCAGAGCCATCAACACTTGGAATTGCCCTAACATACTCACAAACGTTTTCCCGACACACACATACACAAGAAACACACACAAACACCCATCGACTTTTTCTTACAGGCGTACACAGGGGGTTCTGAAACACACACAGACACACACACACTATCACACTCACAACACAGCACTCACACTGGGTCTCCAACACAGCCGTCAACACTTGGAACTGCTTTAACATAATCACAAACATGGTCCTGACACACACATATACAAATAACACACACAAACACCCATCGACTTTTTCTTGCAGGCATACACAATGGTTTCCTGCAAACACACACACACACACACACACAAAAGTCACACTCACGACAGAGCACTCACATTGGATCTCCAGCAGAGCCATGAACACTTGGAATTACCTTAACATATTCACAAACGTGGTCCCGAAACACACATGCAGAAGAAACACACAAAAACACCCTACGACTTTTTCTTACAGACATACACAATGGTATCCAGCAAAACACACACACACACACACACATATACTATCACACGCACAACACAGCACTCACACTGGGTCCCCGGCATAGCCATCAACAGTTGGAACTGCCCTAACATACTCACAAACGTGGTCCCGACACACACATACACAAGAAACACACACAAACTCCCATTGACTTTTACTTACAGTCATGCACAATGGTTTCCGCAAACACACACACACACACTATCACACTCACAACACAGCATTCACACTGGCACTTGAATCTGCCCTAACATACAAACAAACGTTGTCCCGACACACACATACACAAGAAACACACACAAACACCCATCAACTTTTTGTTACAGGCAGACAGAGTGGGGTTTCCCCAAACACACACACACACACACACACACACTGTCACACTAACAGCACACTACGCACACTGGGCCTCGGCAGAGCCATCAACACTTGGAACTGCCCTAACATACTCACAAACGTTTTCCCGACACACACATACACAAGAAACACACACAAACACCCATCGACTTTTTCTTACAGGCATACACAACGGTTTCCCGCGAACACACACACACACAGTCACACTTACAACACAGCACTCACAATGGGTATCCAGCAGAACCATCAACACTTGGAACTGCCCTAAAATATTGACAAATGTGGTCGCGACACACACATACACATGAAACTCACACAAACATCCATCGACTTATTCTTACAGGCATACACAATGTTTAACCGCCAACACAAACACACACAGAAACACACACTGCCACACTCACAACACAGCATTCACACTGGCACTTGGAACTGCCACAACATACTCACATACGTGGTCCCGACACACACATACACAAGAAACACACACAAACACCCATCGACTTTTTCTTAGAAGCATACACTGTGGGGTTCCCCCAAACACACACACACACACAGAGACACACACACACTATCACACTCACAACACAGCACTCTCACTGGGTCTCCAGCAGAGCCATCAACACTTGGAACTGCCCTAACATATTCACAAATGTGGTCCCGACACACACATACAGAAGAAACACACACAAACACCCATGGAATTTTTCTTCTAGGCATACAGACTGGTTTCCTGCAAACACACACACAGACACGCACACACACTGTCACACTCACAACACGCACTCACACTGGATATCCAGCAAACTCGTGAACACTTGGAACTGCCCTCACACACTCAGAAATGTGGATCTGAAACACAATACGCAAGAACACACAAATACACCCATCGACTTTTTCATACAGGCATACACAATGGTTACCCGAAAACACACACACACACACTCTCACACTCACAACACAGCACTCACTCTGTACCTCGGCAGAGACATCAACACTTGGAACTGCCCTCACACACTCACAAATGTGGATCTGAAACACAATACGCAAGAACACACAAATACACCCATCGACTTTTTCATACAGGCATACACAATGGTTACCGGAAAACACACACACACACATACACACACACTGTCACACTCGCAACACAGCACTCACACTGGGCCTCGGCAGAGCCAACAACACTTGGAACTGCCCTAACATACTCACAAACGTTTTCCCGACACACACATACACAAGAAACACACACAAACACCCATCGACTTTTTCTTACAAGCGTACACAGGGGGTTCTGAAACACACACAGACACACACACACTATCACACTCACAACACAGCACTCACACTGGGTCTCCAACACAGCCGTCAACACTTGGAACTGCTTTAACATAATCACAAACATGGTCCTGACACACACATATACAAATAACACACACAAACACCCATCGACTTTTTCTTGCAGGCATACACAATGGTTTCCTGCAAACACACACACACACACACACACAAAAGTCACACTCACGACAGAGCACTCACATTGGATCTCCAGCAGAGCCATGAACACTTGGAATTACCTTAACATATTCACAAACGTGGTCCCGAAACACACATGCAGAAGAAACACACAAAAACACCCTACGACTTTTTCTTACAGACATACACAATGGTATCCAGCAAAACACACACACACACACACACATACACTATCACACGCACAACACAGCACTCACACTGGGTCCCCGGCATACCATCAACAGTTGGAACTGCC
>NC_079874.1:12417646-12515146 GCF_023065955.2 Ursus arctos | reverse complement strand
CAACGGTTTCCCGCGAACACACACACACACAGTCACACTTACAACACAGCACTCACAATGGGTATCCAGCAGAACCATCAACACTTGGAACTGCCCTAAAATATTGACAAATGTGGTCGCGACACACACATACACATGAAACTCACACACACATCCATCGACTTATTCTTACAGGCATACACAATGTTTTCCCGCCAACACAAACACACACAGAAACACACACTGCCACACTCACAACACAGCATTCACACTGGCACTTGGAACTGCCACAACATACTCACATACGTGGTCCCGACACACACATACACAAGAAACACACACAAACACCCATCGACTTTTTCTTAGAAGCATACACTGTGGGGTTCCCCCAAACACACACACACACAGAGACACACACACACTATCACACTCACAACACAGCACTCTCACTGGGTCTCCAGCAGAGCCATCAACACTTGGAACTGCCCTAACAAATTCACAAATGTGGTCCCGACACACAAATACAGAAGAAACACACACAAACACCCATCGAATTTTTCTTATAGGCATACAGACTGGATTCCTGCAAACACACACACAGACACGCACACACACTGTCACACTCACAACACACACTCACACTGGATATCCAGCAAACTCGTGAACACTTGGAACTGCCCTCACACACTCAGAAATGTGGATCTGAAACACTATACGCAAGAACACACAAATACACCCATCGACTTTTTCATACAGGCATACACAATGGTTACCCGAAAACACACACACACACACACACACACTCTCACACTCACAACACAGCACTCACTCTGTACCTCGGCAGAGCCATCAACACTTGGAACTGCCCTCACACACTCACAAATGTGGATCTGAAACACAATACGCAAGAACACACAAATACACCCATCGACTTTTTCATACAGGCATACACAATGGTTACCGGAAAACACACACACACACACACACACACTGTCACACTCGCAACACAGCACTCACACTGGGCCTCGGCAGAGCCATCAACACTTGGAACTGCCCTAACATACTGACAAACGTTTTCCCGACACACACATACACAAGAAACACACACAAACACCCATCGACTTTTTCTTACAGGCGTACACAGGGGGTTCTGAAACACACACAGACACACACACACTATCACACTCACAACACAGCACTCACACTGGGTCTCCAACACAGCCGTCAACACTTGGAACTGCTTTAACATAATCACAAACATGGTCCTGACACACACATATACAAATAACACACAAACACCCATCGACTTTTTCTTGCAGGCATACACAATGGTTTCCTGCAAACACACACACACACACACACACACAAATGTCACACTCACGACAGAGCACTCACATTGGATCTCCAGCGGAGCCATGAACACTTGGAATTACCTTAACATATTCACAAACGTGGTCCCGAAACACACATGCAGAAGAAACACACAAAAACACCCTATGACTTTTTCTTACAGACATACACAATGGTATCCAGCAAAACACACACACACACACACACATACACTATCACACGCACAACACAGCACTCACACTGGGTCCCCGGCATAGCCATCAACAGTTGGAACTGCCCTAACATACTCACAAACGTGGTCCCGACACACACATACACAAGAAACACACACAAACTCCCATTGACTTTTACTTACAGTCATGCACAATGGTTTCCGCAAACACACACACACACACTATCACACTCACAACACAGCATTCACACTGGCACTTGAATCTGCCCTAACATACAAACAAACGTGGTCCCGACACACACATACACAAGAAACACACACAAACAGCCATCAACTTTTTGTTACAGGCAGACAGAGTGGGGTTTCCCCAAACACACACACACACACACACACACACACACTCTCACACTAACAGCACACTACGCAAACTGGGCCTCGGCAGAGCCATCAACACTTGGAACTGCCCTAACATACTCACAAACGTTTTCCCGACACACACATACACAAGAAACACACACAAACACCCATCGACTTTTTCTTACAGGCATACACAACGGTTTCCCGCGAACACACACACACACAGTCACACTTACAACACAGCACTCACAATGGGTATCCAGCAGAACCATCAACACTTGGAACTGCCCTAAAATATTGACAAATGTGGTCGCGACACACACATACACATGAAACTCACACAAACATCCATCGACTTATTCTTACAGGCATACACAATGTTTTCCCGCCAACACAAACACACACAGAAACACACACTGCCACACTCACAACACAGCATTCACACTGGCACTTGGAACTGCCACAACATACTCACATACGTGGTCCCGACACACACATACACAAGAAACACACACAAACACCCATCGACTTTTTCTTAGAAGCATACACTGTGGGGTTCCCCCAAACACACACACACACAGAGACACACACACACTATCACACTCACAACACAGCACTCTCACTGGGTCTCCAGCAGAGCCATCAACACTTGGAACTGCCCTAACATATTCACAAATGTGGTCCCGACACACACATACAGAAGAAACACACACAAACACCCATGGAATTTTTCTTATAGGCATACAGACTGGTTTCCTGCAAACACACACACAGACACGCACACACACTGTCACACTCACAACACACACTCACACTGGATATCCAGCAAACTCGTGAACACTTGGAACTGCCCTCACACACTCACAAATGTGGATCTGAAACACAATACGCAAGAACACACAAATACACCCATCGACTTTTTCATACAGGCATACACAATGGTTACCCGAAAACACACACACACACACACACTCTCACACTCACAACACAGCACTCACTCTGTACCTCGGCAGAGACATCAACACTTGGAACTGCCCTCACACACTCACAAATGTGGATCTGAAACACAATATGCAAGAACACACAAATACACCCATCGACTTTTTCATACAGGCATACACAATGGTTACCGGAAAACACACACACACACACACACACACTCTCACACTCACAACACAGCTCTCACTCTGTACCTCGGCAGAGACATCAACACTTGGAACTGCCCTCACACACTCACAAATGTGGATCTGAAACACAATACGCAAGAACACACAAATACACCCATCGACTTTTTCATACAGGCATACACAATGGTTACCGGAAAAAACACACACACACACACACACACACACTGTCACACTCGCAACACAGCACTCACACTGGGCCTCGGCAGAGCCATCAACACTTGGAACTGCCCTAACATACTCACAAACGTTTTCCCGACACACACATACACAAGAAACACACACAAACACCCATCGACTTTTTCTTACAGGCGTACACAGGGGGTTTTGAAACACACACAGACACACACACACTATCACACTCACAACACAGCACTCACACTGGGTCTCCAACACAGCCGTCAACACTTGGAACTGCTTTAACATAATCACAAACATGGTCCTGACACACACATATACAAATAACACACACAAACACCCATCGACTTTTTCTTGCAGGCATACACAATGGTTTCCTGCAAACACACACACACACACACACACACTAATGTCACACTCACGACAGAGCACTCACATTGGATCTCCAGCGGAGCCATGAACACTTGGAATTACCTTAACATATTCACAAACGTGGTCCCGAAACACACATGCAGAAGAAACACACAAAAACACCCTACGACTTTTTCTTACAGACATACACAATGGTATCCAGCAAAACACACACACACACACACATACACTATCACACGCACAACACAGCACTCACACTGGGTCCCCGGCATAGCCATCAACAGTTGGAACTGCCCTAACATACTCACAAACGTGGTCCCAACACACACATACACAAGAAACACACACAAACTCCCATTGACTTTTACTTACAGTCATGCACAATGGTTTCCGCAAACACACACACACACACTATCACACTCACAACACAGCATTCACACTGGCACTTGAATCTGCCCTAACATACAAACAAACGTGGTCCCGACACACACATACAGAAGAAACACACACAAACACCCATCAACTTTTTGTTACAGGCAGACAGAGTGGGGTTTCCCCAAACACACACACACACACACACACACACTGTCACACTAACAGCACACTACGCACACTGGGCCTCGGCAGAGCCATCAACACTTGGAACTGCCCTAACATACACACAAACGTTTTCCCGACACACACATACACAAGAAACACACACAAACACCCATCGACTTTTTCTTACAGGCATACACAACGGTTTCCCGCGTACACACACACACACAGTCACACTTACAACACAGCACTCACAATGGGTATCCAGCAGAACCATCAACACTTGGAACTGCCCTAAAATATTGACAAATGTGGTCGCGACACACACATACACATGAAACTCACACAAACATCCATCGACTTATTCTTACAGGCATACACTATGTTTTCTCGCCAACACAAACACACACAGAAACACACACTGCCACACTCACAACACAGCATTCACACTGGCACTTGGAACTGCCACAACATACTCACATACGTGGTCCCGACACACACATTCACAAGAAACACACACAAACACCCATCGACTTTTTCTTAGAAGCATACACTGTGGGGTTCCCCCAAACACACACACACACACAGAGACACACACACACTATCACACTCACAACACAGCACTCTCACTGGGTCTCCAGCAGAGCCATCAACACTTGGAACTGCCCTAACATATTCACAAATGTGGTCCCGACACACACATACAGAAGAAACACACACAAACACCCATGGAATTTTTCTTATAGGCATACAGACTGGTTTCCTGCAAACACACAGACAGACACGCACACACACTGTCACACTCACAACACACACTCACACTGGATATGCAGCAAACTCGTGAACACTTGGAACTGACCTCACACACTCAGAAATGTGGATCTGAAACACTATACGCAAGAACACACAAATACACCCATCGACTTTTTCATACAGGCATACACAGTGGTTACCCGAAAACACACATACACACACACACACACACTCTCACACTCACAACACAGCACTCACTCTGTACCTCGGCAGAGACATCAACACTTGGAACTGCCCTCACACACTCACAAATGTGGATCTGAAACACAATACGCAAGAACACACAAATACACCCATCGACTTTTTCATACAGGCATACACAATGGTTACCGGAAAACACACACACACACACACACACACACTGTCACACTCGCAACACAGCACTCACACTGGGCCTCGGCAGAGCCATCAACACTTGGAACTGCCCTAACATACTCTAAACGTTTTCCCGACACACACATACAAAAGAAACACACACAAACACCCATCGACTTTTTCTTACAGGCGTACACAGGGGGTTCTGAAACACACACAGACACACACACACTATCACACTCACAACACAGCACTCACACTGGGTCTCCAACACAGCCGTCAACACTTGGAACTGCTTTAACATAATCACAAACATGGTCCTGACACACACATATACAAATAACACACACAAACACCCATCGACTTTTTCTTGCAGGCATACACAATGGTTTCCTGCAAACACACACACACACACACACACACACACAAATGTCACACTCACGACAGAGCACTCACATTGGATCTCCAGCGGAGCCATGAACACTTGGAATTACCTTAACATATTCACAAACGTGGTCCCGAAACACACATGCAGAAGAAACACAGAAAAACACCCTATGACTTTTTCTTACAGACATACACAATGGTATCCAGCAAAACACACACACACACACACACATACACTATCACACGCACAACACAGCACTCACACTGGGTCCCCGGCATAGCCATCAACAGTTGGAACTGCCCTAACATACTCACAAACGTGGTCCCAACACACCCATACACAAGAAACACACACAAACTCCCATTGACTTTTACTTACAGTCATGCACAATGGTTTCCGCAAACACACACACACACACTATCACACTCACAACACAGCATTCACACTGGCACTTGAATCTGCCCTAACATACAAACAAACGTGGTCCCGACACACACATACACAAGAAACACACACAAACAGCCATCAACTTTTTGTTACAGGCAGACAGAGTGGGGTTTCCCCAAACACACACACACACACACACACACACACACTGTCACACTAACAGCACACTACGCAAACTGGGCCTCGGCAGAGCCATCAACACTTGGAACTGCCCTAACATACACACAAACGTTTTCCCGACACACACATACACAAGAAACACACACAAACACCCATCGACTTTTTCTTACAGGCATACACAACGGTTTCCCGCGAACACACACACACACAGTCACACTTACAACACAGCACTCACAATGGGTATCCAGCAGAACCATCAACACTTGGAACTGCCCTAAAATATTGACAAATGTGGTCGCGACACACACATACACATGAAACTCACACAAACATCCATCGACTTATTCTTACAGGCATACACAATGTTTTCCCGCCAACACAAACACACACAGAAACACACACTGCCACACTCACAACACAGCATTCACACTGGCACTTGGAACTGCCACAACATACTCATATACGTGGTCCCGACACACACATACACAAGAAACACACACAAACACCCATCGACTTTTTCTTAGAAGCATACACTGTGGGGTTCCCCCAAACACACACACACACAGAGACACACACACTATCACACTCACAACACAGCACTCTCACTGGGTCTCCAGCAGAGCCATCAACACTTGGAACTGCCCTAACATATTCACAAATGTGGTCCCGACACACACATACAGAAGAAACACACACAAACACCCATGGAATTTTTCTTATAGGCATACAGACTGGTTTCCTGCAAACACACACAGACACGCACACACACTGTCACACTCACAACATACACTCACACTGGATATCCAGCAAACTCGTGAACACTTGGAACTGCCCTCACACACTCAGAAATGTGGATCTGAAACACAATACGCAAGAACACACAAATACACCCATCGACTTTTTCATACAGGCATACACAATGGTTACCGGAAAACACACACACACACACACACACTCTCACACTCACAACACAGCACTCACTCTGTACCTCGGCAGAGACATCAACACTTGGAACTGCCCTCACACACTCACAAATGTGGATCTGAAACACAATACGCAAGAACACACAAATACACCCATCGACTTTTTCATACAGGCATACACAATGGTTACCGGAAAACACACACACACACACACACACACTGTCACACTCGCAACACAGCACTCACACTGGGCCTCGGCAGAGCCATCAACACTTGGAACTGCCCTAACATACTCACAAACGTTTTCCCGACACACACATACACAAGAAACACACACAAACACCCATCGACTTTTTCTTACAGGCGTACACAGGGGGTTCTGAAACACACACAGACACACACACACTATCACACTCACAACACAGCACTCACACTGGGTCTCCAATACAGCCGTCAACACTTGGAACTGCTTTAACATAATCACAAACATGGTCCTTACACACACATATACAAATAACACACACAAAAACCCATCGACTTTTTCTTGCAGGCATACACAATGGTTTCCTGCAAACACACACACACACACACACACAAAAGTCACACTCACGACAGAGCACTCACATTGGATCTCCAGCAGAGCCATGAACACTTGGAATTACCTTAACATATTCACAAACGTGGTCCCGAAACACACATGCAGAAGAAACACACAAAAACACCCTACGACTTTTTCTTACAGACATACACAATGGTATCCAGCAAAACACACACACACACACACACATACACTATCACACGCACAACACAGCACTCACACTGGGTCCCCGGCATAGCCATCAACAGTTGGAACTGCCCTAACATACTCACAAACGTGGTCCCGACACACACATACACAAGAAACACACACAAACTCCCATTGACTTTTACTTACACTCATGCACAATGGTTTCCGCAAACACACACACACACACACTATCACACTCACAACACAGCATTCACACTGGCACTTGAATCTGCCCTAACATACAAACAAACGTGGTCCCGACACACACATACAGAAGAAACACACACAAACACCCATCAACTTTTTGTTACAGGCAGACAGAGTGGGGTTTCCCCAAACACACACACACACACACACACACACACTGTCACACTAACAGCACACTACGCACACTGGGCCTCGGCAGAGCCATCAACACTTGGAACTGCCCTAAGATACTCACAAACGTTTTCCCGACACACACATACACAAGAAACACACACAAACACCCATCGACTTTTTCTTAGAAGCATACACTGTGGGGTTCCCCCAAACACACACACACACAGAGACACACACACACTATCACACTCACAACACAGCACTCTCACTGGGTCTCCAGCAGAGCCATCAACACTTGGAACTGCCCTAACATATTCACAAATGTGGTCCCGACACACACATACAGAAGAAACACACACAAACACCCATGGAATTTTTCTTATAGGCATACAGACTGGTTTCCTGCAAACACACACACAGACACGCACACACACTGTCACACTCACAACACACACTCACACTGGATATCCAGCAAACTCGTGAACACTTGGAACTGCCCTCACACACTCACAAATGTGGATCTGAAACACAATACGCAAGAACACACAAATACACCCATCGACTTTTTCATACAGGCATACACAATGGTTACCGGAAAACACACACACACACACACACACACACTGTCACACTCGCAACACAGCACTCACACTGGGCCTCGGCAGAGCCATCAACACTTGGAACTGCCCTAACATACTCACAAACGTTTTCCCGACACACACATACACAAGAAACACACACAAACACCCATGGAATTTTTCTTACAGGCGTACACAGGGGGTTCTGAAACACACACAGACACACACACACACTATCACACTCACAACACCGCACTCACACTGGGTCTCCAACACAGCCGTCAACACTTGGAACTGCTTTAACATAATCACAAACATGGTCCTGACACACACATATACAAATAACACACACAAACACCCATCGACTTTTTCTTGCAGGCATACACAATGGTTTCCTGCAAACACACACACACACACACACACAAATGTCACACTCACGACAGAGCACTCACATTGGATCTCCAGCGGAGCCATGAACACTTGGAATTACCTTAACATATTCACAAACGTGGTCCCGAAACACACATGCAGAAGAAACACACAAAAACACCCTATGACTTTTTCTTACAGACATACACAATGGTATCCAGCAAAACACACACACACACACACACATACACTATCACACGCACAACACAGCACTCACACTGGGTCCCCGGCATAGCCATCAACAGTTGGAACTGCCCTAACATACTCACAAACGTGGTCCCAACACACACATACACAAGAAACACACACAAACTCCCATTGACTTTTACTTACAGTCATGCACAATGGTTTCCGCAAACACACACACACACACTATCACACTCACAACACAGCATTCACACTGGCACTTGAATCTGCCCTAACATACAAACAAACGTGGTCCCGACACACACATACACAAGAAACACACACAAACAGCCATCAACTTTTTGTTACAGGCAGACAGAGTGGGGTTTCCCCAAACACACACACACACACACACACACACACACACACACTGTCACACTAACAGCACACTACGCAAACTGGGCCTCGGCAGAGCCATCAACACTTGGAACTGCGCTAACATACTCACAAACGTTTTCCCGACACACACATACACAAGAAACACACACAAACACCCATCGACTTTTTCTTACAGGCATACACAACGGTTTCCCGCGAACACACACACACACAGTCACACTTACAACACAGCACTCACAATGGGTATCCAGCAGAACCATCAACACTTGGAACTGCCCTAAAATATTGACAAATGTGGTCGCGACACACACATACACATGAAACTCACACAAACATCCATCGACTTATTCTTACAGGCATACACAATGTTTTCCCGCCAACACAAACACACACAGAAACACACACTGCCACACTCACAACACAGCATTCACACTGGCACTTGGAACTGCCACAACATACTCACATACGTGGTCCCGACACACACATACACAAGAAACACACACAAACACCCATCGACTTTTTCTTAGAAGCATACACTGTGGGGTTCCACCAAACACACACACACACAGAGACACACACACTATCACACTCACAACACAGCACTCTCACTGGGTCTCCAGCAGAGCCATCAACACTTGGAACTGCCCTAACATATTCACAAATGTGGTCCCGACACACACATACAGAAGAAACACACACAAACACCCATGGAATTTTTCTTATAGACATACAGACTGGTTTCCTGCAAACACACACACAGACACGCACACACACTGTCACACTCACAACATACACTCACACTGGATATCCAGCAAACTCGTGAACACTTGGAACTGCCCTCACACACTCAGAAATGTGGATCTGAAACACAATACGCAAGAACACACAAATACACCCATCGACTTTTTCATACAGGCATACACAATGGTTACCCGAAAACACACATACACACACACACACACACTCTCACACTCACAACACAGCACTCACTCTGTAACTCGGCAGAGACATCAACACTTGAAACTGCCCTCACACACTCACAAATGTGGATCTGAAACACAATACGCAAGAACACACAAATACACCCATCGACTTTTTCATACAGGCATACACAATGGTTACCGGAAAACACACACACACACACACACACACACACACTGTCACACTCGCAACACAGCACTCACACTGGGCCTCGGCAGAGCCATCAACACTTGGAACTGCCCTAACATACTCACAAACCTTTTCCCGACACACACATACACAAGAAACACACACAAACACCCATCGACTTTTTCTTACAGGCGTACACAGGGGGTTCTGAAACACACACAGACACACACACACTATCACACTCACAACACAGCACTCACACTGGGTCTCCAACACAGCCGTCAACACTTGGAACTGCTTTAACATAATCACAAACATGGTCCTGACACACACATATACAAATAACACACACAAACACCCATCGACTTTTTCTTGCAGGCATACACAATGGTTTCCTGCAAACACACACACACACACACACACACAAAAGTCACACTCACGACAGAGCACTCACATTGGATCTCCAGCAGAGCCATGAACACTTGGAATTACCTTAACATATTCACAAACGTGGTCCCGAAACACACATGCAGAAGAAACACACAAAAACACCCTACGACTTTTTCTTACAGACATACACAATGGTATCCAGCAAAACACACACACACACACACACATACACTATCACACGCAAAACACAGCACTCACACTGGGTTCCCGGCATAGCCATCAACAGTTGGAACTGCCCTAACATACTCACAAACGTGGTCCCAACACACACATACACAAGAAACACACACAAACTCCCATTGACTTTTACTTACAGTCATGCACAATGGTTTCCGCAAACACACACACACACACTATCACACTCACAACACAGCATTCACACTGGCACTTGAATCTGCCCTAACATACAAACAAACGTGGACCCGACACACACATACACAAGAAACACACACAAACACCCATCAACTTTTTGTTACAGGCAGACAGAGTGGGGTTTCCACAAACACACACACACACACACACACACTGTCACACTAACAGCACACTACGCACACTGGGCCTCGGCAGAGCCATCAACACTTGGAACTGCCCTAACATACTCACAAACGTTTTCCCGACACACACATACACAAGAAACACACACAAACACCCATCGACTTTTTCTTACAGGCATACACAACGGTTTCCCGCGAACACGCACACACACAGTCACACTTACAACACAGTTCTCACAATGGGTATCCAGCAGAACCATCAACACTTGGAACTGCCCTAAAATATTGACAAATGTGGTCGCGACACACACATACACATGAAACTCACACAAACATCCATCGACTTATTCTTACAGGCATACACAATGTTTTCCCGCCAACACAAACACACACAGAAACACACACTGCCACACTCACAACACAGCATTCACACTGGCACTTGGAATTGCCACAACATACTCACATACGTGGTCCCGACACACACATACACAAGAAACACACACAAACACCCATCGACTTTTTCTTAGAAGCATACACTGTGGGGTTCCCCCAAACACACACACACACAGAGACACACACACACTATCACACTCACAACACAGCACTCTCACTGGGTCTCCAGCAGAGCCATCAACACTTGGAACTGCCCTAACATATTCACAAATGTGGTCCCGACACACACATACAGAAGAAACACACACAAACACCCATGGAATTTTTCTTATAGGCATACAGACTGGTTTCCTGCAAACACACACACAGACACGCACACACACTGTCACACTCACAACACACACTCACACTGGATATCCAGCAAACTCGTGAACACTTGGAACTGCCCTCACACACTCAGAAATGTGGATCTGAAACACTATACGCAAGAACACACTAATACACCCATCGACTTTTTCATACAGGCATACACAATGGTTACCCGAAAACACACACACACACACACACACACACTCTCACACTCACAACACAGCACTCACTCTGTACCTCGGCAGAGACATCAACACTTGGAACTGCCCTCACACACTCACAAATGTGGATCTGAAACACAATACGCAAGAACACACAAATACACCCATCGACTTTTTCATACAGGCATACACAATGGTTACCGGAAAACACACACACACACACACACACACACTGTCACACTCGCAACACAGCACTCACACTGGGCCTCGGCAGAGCCATCAACACTTGGAACTGCCCTAACATACTCACAAACGTTTTCCCGACACACACATACACAAGAAACACACACAAACACCCATCGACTTTTTCTTACAGGCGTACACAGGGGGTTCTGAAACACACACAGACACACACACACTATCACACTCACAACACAGCACTCACACTGGGTCTCCAACACAGCCGTCAACACTTGGAACTGCTTTAACATAATCACAAACATGGTCCTGACACACACATATACAAATAACACACACAAACACCCATCGACTTTTTCTTGCAGGCATACACAATGGTTTCCTGCAAACACACACACACACACACACACAAAAGTCACACTCACGACAGAGCACTCACATTGGATCTCCAGCAGAGCCATGAACACTTGGAATTACCTTAACATATTCACAAACGTGGTCCCGAAACACACATGCAGAAGAAACACACAAAAACACCCTATGACTTTTTCTTACAGACATACACAATGGTATCCAGCAAAACACACACACACACACACACATACACTATCACACGCACAACACAGCACTCACACTGGGTCCCCGGCATAGCCATCAACAGTTGGAACTGCCCTAACATACTCACAAACGTGGTCCCAACACACACATACACAAGAAACACACACAAACTCCCATTGACTTTTACTTACAGTCATGCACAATGGTTTCCGCAAACACACACACACACACTATCACACTCACAACACAGCATTCACACTGGCACTTGAATCTGCCCTAACATACAAACAAACGTGGTCCCGACACACACATACACAAGAAACACACACAAACAGCCATCAACTTTTTGTTACAGGCAGACAGAGTGGGGTTTCCCCAAACACACACACACAGACACACACACACACTGTCACACTAACAGCACACTATGCAAACTGGGCCTCGGCAGAGCCATCAACACTTGGAACTGCCCTAACATACTCACAAACGTTTTCCCGACACACACATACACAAGAAACACACACAAACACCCATCGACTTTTTCTTACAGGCATACACAACGGTTTCCCGCGAACACACACACACACAGTCACACTTACAACACAGCACTCACAATGGGTATCCAGCAGAACCATCAACACTTGGAACTGCCCTAAAATATTGACAAATGTGGTCGCGACACACACATACACATGAAACTCACACAAACATCCATCGACTTATTCTTACAGGCATACACAATGTTTTCCCGCCAACACAAACACACACAGAAACACACACTGCCACACTCACAACACAGCATTCACACTGGCACTTGGAACTGCCACAACATACTCACATACGTGGTCCCGACACACACATACACAAGAAACACACACAAACACACATCGACTTTTTCTTAGAAGCATACACTGTGGGGTTCCCCCAAACACACACACACACAGAGACACACACGCACTATCACACTCACAACACAGCACTCTCACTGGGTCTCCAGCAGAGCCATCAACACTTGGAACTGCCCTAACATATTCACAAATGTGGTCCCGACACACACATACAGAAGAAACACACAGAAACACCCATCGAATTTTTCTTATAGGCATACAGACTGGTTTCCTGCAAACACACACACAGACACGCACACACACTGTCACACTCACAACACACACTCACACTGGATATCCAGCAAACTCGTGAACACTTGGAACTGCCCTCACACACTCACAAATGTGGATCTGAAACACAATACGCAAGAACACACAAATACACCCATCGACTTTTTCATACAGGCATACACAATGGTTACCCGAAAACACACGCACACACACACACACACACTCTCACACTCACAACACAGCACTCACTCTGTACCTCGGCAGAGACATCAACACTTGGAACTGCCCTCACACACTCACAAATGTGGATCTGAAACACAATACGCAAGAACACACAAATACACCCATCGACTTTTTCATACAGGCATACACAATGGTTACCGGAAAACACACACACACACACACACTCTCACACTCACAACACAGCACTCACTCTGTACCTCGGCAGAGACATCAACACTTGGAACTGCCCTCACACACTCACAAATGTGGATCTGAAACACAATACGCAAGAACACACAAATACACCCATCGACTTTTTCATACAGGCATACACAATGGTTACCCGAAAACACACACACACACACACACACACTGTCACACTCGCAACACAGCACTCACACTGGGCCTCGGCAGAGCCATCAACACTTGGAACTGCCCTAACATACTCACAAACGTTTTCCCGACACACACATACACAAGAAACACACACAAACACCCATCGACTTTTTCTTACAGGCGTACACAGGGGGTTCTGAAACACACACAGACACACACACACTATCACACTCACAACACAGCACTCACACTGGGTCTCCAACACAGCCGTCAACACTTGGAACTGCTTTAACATAATCACAAACATGGTCCTGACACACACATATACAAATAACACACACAAACACCCATCGACTTTTTCTTGCAGGCATACACAATGGTTTCCTGCAAACACACACACACACACACACACACAAAAGTCACACTCACGACAGAGCACTCACATTGGATCTCCAGCAGAGCCATGAACACTTGGAATTACCTTAACATATTCACAAACGTGGTCCCGAAACACACATGCAGAAGAAACACACAAAAACACCCTACGACTTTTTCTTACAGACATACACAATGGTATCCAGCAAAACACACACACACACACACATACACTATCACACGCACAACACAGCACTCACACTGGGTCCCCGGCATAGCCATCAACAGTTGGAACTGCCCTAACATACTCACAAACGTGGTCCCGACACACACATACACAAGAAACACACACAAACTCCCATTGACTTTTACTTAGTCATGCACAATGGTTTCCGCAAACACACACACACACACTATCACACTCACAACACAGTATTCACACTGGCACTTGAATCTGCCCTAACATACAAACAAACGTGGTCCCGACACACACATACAGAAGAAACACACACAAACACCCATCAACTTTTTGTTACAGGCAGACAGAGTGGGGTTTCCCCAAACACACACACACACACACACACACTGTCACACTAACAGCACACTACGCACACTGGGCCTCGGCAGAGCCATCAACACTTGGAACTGCCCTAACATACTCACAAACGTTTTCCCGACACACACATACACAAGAAACACACACAAACACCCATCGACTTTTTCTTACAGGCATACACAACGGTTTCCCGCGAACACACACACACACAGTCACACTTACAACACAGCACTCACAATCGGTATCCAGCAGAACCATCAACACTTGGAACTGCCCTAAAATATTGAAAAATGTGGTCGCGACACACACATACACATGAAACTCACACAAACATCCATCGACTTATTCTTACAGGCATACACAATGTTTTCCCGCCAACACAAACACACACAGAAACACACACTGCCACACTCACAACACAGCATTCACACTGGCACTTGGAACTGCCACAACATTCTCACATACGTGGTCCCGACACACACATACACAAGAAACACACACAAACACCCATCGACTTTTTCTTAGAAGCATACACTGTGGGGTTCCCCCAAACACACACACACACACAGAGACACACACACACTATCACACTCACAACACAGCACTCTCACTGGGTCTCCAGCAGAGCAATCAACACTTGGAACTGCCCTAACATATTCACAAATGTGGTCCCGACACACACATACAGAAGAAACACACACAAACACCCATGGAATTTTTCTTATAGGCATACAGACTGGATTCCTGCAAACACACACACAGACACGCACACACACTGTCACACTCACAACACACACTCACACTGGATATCCAGCAAACTCGTGAACACTTGGAACTGCCCTCACACACTCAGAAATGTGGATCTGAAACACTATACGCAAGAACACACAAATACACCCATCGACTTTTTCATACAGGCATACACAATGGTTACCCGAAAACACACACACACACACACACACACACTCTCACACTCACAACACAGCACTCACTCTGTACCTCGGCAGAGACATCAACACTTGGAACTGCCCTCACACACTCACAAATGTGGATCTGAAACACAATACGCAAGAACACACAAATACACCCATCGACTTTTTCATACAGGCATACACAATGGTTACCGGAAAACACACACACACACACACACACTGTCACACTCGCAACACAGCACTCACACTGGGTCTCGGCAGAGCCATCAACACTTGGAAATGCCCTAACATACTCACAAACGTTTTCCCGACACACACATACACAAGAAACACACACAAACACCCATCGACTTTTTCTTACAGGCGTACACAGGGGGTTCTGAAACACACACAGACACACACACACTATCACACTCACAACACAGCACTCACACTGGGTCTCCAACACAGCCGTCAACACTTGGAACTGCTTTAACATAATCACAAACATGGTCCTGACACACACATATACAAATAACACACACAAACACCCATCGACTTTTTCTTGCAGGCATACAGAATGGTTTCCTGCAAACACACACACACACACACACACACAAAAGTCACACTCACGACAGAGCACTCACATTGGATCTCCAGCAGAGCCATGAACACTTGGAATTACCTTAACATATTCACAAACGTGGTCCCGAAACACACATGCAGAAGAAACACACAAAAACACCCTATGACTTTTTCTTACAGACATACACAATGGTATCCAGCAAAACACACACACAGACACACATACACTATCACACGCACAACACAGCACTCACACTGGGTCCCCGGCATAGCCATCAACAGTTGGAACTGCCCTAACATACTCACAAACGTGGTCCCAACACACACATACACAAGAAACACACACAAACTCCCATTGACTTTTACTTACAGTCATGCACAATGGTTTCCGCAAACACACACACACACACTATCACACTCACAACACAGCATTCACACTGGCACTTGAATCTGCCCTAACATACAAACAAACGTGGTCCCGACACACACATACACAAGAAACACACACAAACAGCCATCAACTTTTTGTTACAGGCAGACAGAGTGGGGTTTCCCCAAACACACACACACACACACACACACACTGTCACACTAACAGCACACTACGCAAACTGGGCCTCGGCAGAGCCATCAACACTTGGAACTGCCCTAACATACTCACAAACGTTTTCCCGACACACACATACACAAGAAACACACACAAACACCCATCGACTTTTTCTTACAGGCATACACAACGGTTTCCCGCGAACACACACACACACAGTCACACTTACAACACAGCACTCACAATGGGTATCCAGCAGAACCATCAACACTTGGAACTGCCCTAAAATATTGACAAATGTGGTCGCGACACACACATACACATGAAACTCACACAAACATCCATCGACTTATTCTTACAGGCATACACAATGTTTTCCCGCCAACACAAACACACACAGAAACACACACTGCCACACTCACAACACAGCATTCACACTGGCACTTGGAACTGCCACAACATACTCACATACGTGGTCCCGACACACACATACACAAGAAACACACACAAACACACATCGACTTTTTCTTAGAAGCATACACTGTGGGGTTCCCCCAAACACACACACACACAGAGACACACACGCACTATCACACTCACAACACAGCACTCTCACTGGGTCTCCAGCAGAGCCATCAACACTTGGAACTGCCCTAACATATTCACAAATGTGGTCCCGACACACACATACAGAAGAAACACACAGAAACACCCATCGAATTTTTCTTATAGGCATACAGACTGGTTTCCTGCAAACACACACACAGACACGCACACACACTGTCACACTCACAACACACACTCACACTGGATATCCAGCAAACTCGTGAACACTTGGAACTGCCCTCACACACTCACAAATGTGGATCTGAAACACAATACGCAAGAACACACAAATACACCCATCGACTTTTTCATACAGGCATACACAATGGTTACCCGAAAACACACGCACACACACACACACACACTCTCACACTCACAACACAGCACTCACTCTGTACCTCGGCAGAGACATCAACACTTGGAACTGCCCTCACACACTCACAAATGTGGATCTGAAACACAATACGCAAGAACACACAAATACACCCATCGACTTTTTCATACAGGCATACACAATGGTTACCGGAAAACACACACACACACACACACTCTCACACTCACAACACAGCACTCACTCTGTACCTCGGCAGAGACATCAACACTTGGAACTGCCCTCACACACTCACAAATGTGGATCTGAAACACAATACGCAAGAACACACAAATACACCCATCGACTTTTTCATACAGGCATACACAATGGTTACCCGAAAACACACACACACACACACACACACTGTCACACTCGCAACACAGCACTCACACTGGGCCTCGGCAGAGCCATCAACACTTGGAACTGCCCTAACATACTCACAAACGTTTTCCCGACACACACATACACAAGAAACACACACAAACACCCATCGACTTTTTCTTACAGGCGTACACAGGGGGTTCTGAAACACACACAGACACACACACACTATCACACTCACAACACAGCACTCACACTGGGTCTCCAACACAGCCGTCAACACTTGGAACTGCTTTAACATAATCACAAACATGGTCCTGACACACACATATACAAATAACACACACAAACACCCATCGACTTTTTCTTGCAGGCATACACAATGGTTTCCTGCAAACACACACACACACACACACACACAAAAGTCACACTCACGACAGAGCACTCACATTGGATCTCCAGCAGAGCCATGAACACTTGGAATTACCTTAACATATTCACAAACGTGGTCCCGAAACACACATGCAGAAGAAACACACAAAAACACCCTACGACTTTTTCTTACAGACATACACAATGGTATCCAGCAAAACACACACACACACACACATACACTATCACACGCACAACACAGCACTCACACTGGGTCCCCGGCATAGCCATCAACAGTTGGAACTGCCCTAACATACTCACAAACGTGGTCCCGACACACACATACACAAGAAACACACACAAACTCCCATTGACTTTTACTTAGTCATGCACAATGGTTTCCGCAAACACACACACACACACTATCACACTCACAACACAGTATTCACACTGGCACTTGAATCTGCCCTAACATACAAACAAACGTGGTCCCGACACACACATACAGAAGAAACACACACAAACACCCATCAACTTTTTGTTACAGGCAGACAGAGTGGGGTTTCCCCAAACACACACACACACACACACACACTGTCACACTAACAGCACACTACGCACACTGGGCCTCGGCAGAGCCATCAACACTTGGAACTGCCCTAACATACTCACAAACGTTTTCCCGACACACACATACACAAGAAACACACACAAACACCCATCGACTTTTTCTTACAGGCATACACAACGGTTTCCCGCGAACACACACACACACAGTCACACTTACAACACAGCACTCACAATCGGTATCCAGCAGAACCATCAACACTTGGAACTGCCCTAAAATATTGAAAAATGTGGTCGCGACACACACATACACATGAAACTCACACAAACATCCATCGACTTATTCTTACAGGCATACACAATGTTTTCCCGCCAACACAAACACACACAGAAACACACACTGCCACACTCACAACACAGCATTCACACTGGCACTTGGAACTGCCACAACATTCTCACATACGTGGTCCCGACACACACATACACAAGAAACACACACAAACACCCATCGACTTTTTCTTAGAAGCATACACTGTGGGGTTCCCCCAAACACACACACACACACAGAGACACACACACACTATCACACTCACAACACAGCACTCTCACTGGGTCTCCAGCAGAGCAATCAACACTTGGAACTGCCCTAACATATTCACAAATGTGGTCCCGACACACACATACAGAAGAAACACACACAAACACCCATGGAATTTTTCTTATAGGCATACAGACTGGATTCCTGCAAACACACACACAGACACGCACACACACTGTCACACTCACAACACACACTCACACTGGATATCCAGCAAACTCGTGAACACTTGGAACTGCCCTCACACACTCAGAAATGTGGATCTGAAACACTATACGCAAGAACACACAAATACACCCATCGACTTTTTCATACAGGCATACACAATGGTTACCCGAAAACACACACACACACACACACACACACTCTCACACTCACAACACAGCACTCACTCTGTACCTCGGCAGAGACATCAACACTTGGAACTGCCCTCACACACTCACAAATGTGGATCTGAAACACAATACGCAAGAACACACAAATACACCCATCGACTTTTTCATACAGGCATACACAATGGTTACCGGAAAACACACACACACACACACACACTGTCACACTCGCAACACAGCACTCACACTGGGTCTCGGCAGAGCCATCAACACTTGGAAATGCCCTAACATACTCACAAACGTTTTCCCGACACACACATACACAAGAAACACACACAAACACCCATCGACTTTTTCTTACAGGCGTACACAGGGGGTTCTGAAACACACACAGACACACACACACTATCACACTCACAACACAGCACTCACACTGGGTCTCCAACACAGCCGTCAACACTTGGAACTGCTTTAACATAATCACAAACATGGTCCTGACACACACATATACAAATAACACACACAAACACCCATCGACTTTTTCTTGCAGGCATACAGAATGGTTTCCTGCAAACACACACACACACACACACACACAAAAGTCACACTCACGACAGAGCACTCACATTGGATCTCCAGCAGAGCCATGAACACTTGGAATTACCTTAACATATTCACAAACGTGGTCCCGAAACACACATGCAGAAGAAACACACAAAAACACCCTATGACTTTTTCTTACAGACATACACAATGGTATCCAGCAAAACACACACACAGACACACATACACTATCACACGCACAACACAGCACTCACACTGGGTCCCCGGCATAGCCATCAACAGTTGGAACTGCCCTAACATACTCACAAACGTGGTCCCAACACACACATACACAAGAAACACACACAAACTCCCATTGACTTTTACTTACAGTCATGCACAATGGTTTCCGCAAACACACACACACACACTATCACACTCACAACACAGCATTCACACTGGCACTTGAATCTGCCCTAACATACAAACAAACGTGGTCCCGACACACACATACACAAGAAACACACACAAACAGCCATCAACTTTTTGTTACAGGCAGACAGAGTGGGGTTTCCCCAAACACACACACACACACACACACACACTGTCACACTAACAGCACACTACGCAAACTGGGCCTCGGCAGAGCCATCAACACTTGGAACTGCCCTAACATACTCACAAACGTTTTCCCGACACACACATACACAAGAAACACACACAAACACCCATCGACTTTTTCTTACAGGCATACACAACGGTTTCCCGCGAACACACACACACACAGTCACACTTACAACACAGCACTCACAATGGGTATCCAGCAGAACCATCAACACTTGGAACTGCCCTAAAATATTGACAAATGTGGTCGCGACACACACATACACATGAAACTCACACAAACATCCATCGACTTATTCTTACAGGCATACACAATGATTTCCCGCCAACACAAACACACACAGAAACACACACTGCCACACTCACAACACAGCATTCACACTGGCACTTGGAACTGCCACAACATACTCACATACGTGGTCCCGACACACACATACACAAGAAACACACACAAACACCCATCGACTTTTTCTTAGAAGCATACACTGTGGGGTTCCACCAAACACACACACACACAGAGACACACACACACTATCACACTCACAACACAGCACTCTCACTGGGTCTCCAGCAGAGCCATCAACACTTGGAACTGCCCTAACATATTCACAAATGTGGTCCCGACACACACATACAGAAGAAACACACACAAACACCCATGGAATTTTTCTTATAGGCATACAGACTGGTTTCCTGCAAACACACACACAGACACGCACACACACTGTCACACTCACAACACACACTCACACTGGATATCCAGCAAACTCGTGAACACTTGGAACTGCCCTCACACACTCAGAAATGTGGATCTGAAACACAATACGCAAGAACACACAAATACACCCATCGACTTTTTCATACAGGCATACACAATGGTTACCCGAAAACACACATACACACACACACACACACTCTCACACTCACAACACAGCACTCACTCTGTACCTCGGCAGAGACATCAACACTTGGAACTGCCCTCACACACTCACAAATGTGGATCTGAAACACAATACGCAAGAACACACAAATACACCCATCGACTTTTTCATACAGGCATACACAATGGTTACCGGAAAACACACACACACACACACACACTGTCACACTCGCAACACAGCCTTCACACTGGGACTCGGCAGAGCCATCAACACTTGGAACTGCCCTCACATACTCACAAACGTTTTCCCGACACACACATACACAAGAAACACACACAAACACCCATCGACTTTTTCTTACAGGCGTACACAGGGGGTTCTGAAACACACACAGACACACACACACTATCACACTCACAACACAGCACTCACACTGGGTCTCCAACACAGCCGTCAACACTTGGAACTGCTTTAACATAATCACAAACATGGTCCTGACACACACATATACAAATAACACACACAAACACCCATCGACTTTTTCTTGCAGGCATACACAATAGTTTCCTGCAAACACACACACACACACACACACACACAAAAGTCACACTCACGACAGAGCACTCACATTGGATCTCCAGCAGAGCCATGAACACTTGGAATTACCTTAACATATTCACAAACGTGCTCCCGAAACACACATGCAGAAGAAACACACAAAAACACCCTACGACTTTTTCTTACAGACATACACAATGGTATCCAGCAAAACACACACACACACACACATACACTATCACATGCACAACACAGCACTCACACTGGGTCCCCGGCATAGCCATCAACAGTTGGAACTGCCCTAACATACTCACAAACGTGGTCCCGACACACACATACACAAGAAACACACACAAACTCCCATTGACTTTTACTTACAGTCATGCACAATGGTTTCCGCAAACACACACACACACACACTATCACACTCACAACACAGCATTCACACTGGCACTTGAATCTGCCCTAACATACAAACAAACGTGGTCCCGACACACACATACACAAGAAACACACACAAACAGCCATCAACATTTTGTTACAGGCAGACAGAGTGGGGTTTGCCCAAACACACACACACACACACACACACACACACTGTCACACTAACAGCACACTACGCACATTGGGCCTCGGCAGAGCCATCAACACTTAGAACTGCCCTAACATACTCACAAACGTTTTCCCGACACACACATACACAAGAAACACACACAAACACCCATCGACTTTTTCTTACAGGCATACACAACGGTTTCCCGCGAACACACACACACACAGTCACACTTACAACACAGCACTCACAATGGGTATCCAGCAGAACCATCAACACTTGGAACTGCCCTAAAATATTGACAAATGTGGTCGCGACACACACATACACATGAAACTCACACAAACATCCATCGACTTATTCTTACAGGCATACACAATGCTTTCCCGCCAACACAAACACACACAGAAACACACACTGCCACACTCACAACACAGCATTCACACTGGCACTTGGAACTGCCACAACATACTCACATACGTGGTCCCGACACACACATACACAAGAAACACACACAAACACCCATCGACTTTTTCTTAGAAGCATACACTGTGGGGTTCCCCCAAACACACACACACACACAGAGACACACACACACTATCACACTCACAACACAGCACTCTCACTGGGTCTCCAGCAGAGCCATCAACACTTGGAACTGCCCTAACATATTCACAAATGTGGTCCCGACACACACATACAGAAGAAACACACACAAACACCCATGGAATTTTTCTTATAGGCATACAGACTGGTTTCCTGCAAACACACACACAGACACGCACACACACTGTCACACTCACAACACACACTCACACTGGATATCCAGCCAACTCGTGAACACTTGGAACTGCCCTCACACACTCACAAATGTGGATCTGAAACACAATACGAAAGAACACACAAATACACCCATCGACTTTTTCATACAGGCATACACAATGGTTACCCGAAAACACACACACACACACACACACACTCTCACACTCACAACACAGCACTCACTCTGTACCTCAGCAGAGACATCAACACTTGGAACTGCCCTCACACACTCACAAATGTGGATCTGAAACACAATACGCAAGAACACACAAATACACCCATCGACTTTTTCATACAGGCATACACAATGGTTACCGGAAAACACACACACACACACACACACACTGTCACACTCGCAACACAGCACTCACACTGGGCCTCGGCAGAGCCATCAACACTTGGAACTGCCCTAACATACTGACAAACGTTTTCCCGACACACACATACACAAGAAACACACACAAACACCCATCGACTTTTTCTTACAGGCGTACACAGGGGGTTCTGAAACACACACAGACACACACACACTATCACACTCACAACACAGCACTCACACTGGGTCTCCAACACAGCCGTCAACACTTGGAACTGCTTTAACATAATCACATACATGGTCCTGACACACACATATACAAATAACACACACAAACACCCATCGACTTTTTCTTGCAGGCATACAAAATGGTTTCCTGCAAACACACACACACACACACACACACAAAAGTCACACTCACGACAGAGCACTCACATTGGATCTCCAGCAGAGCCATGAACACTTGGAATTACCTTAACATATTCACAAACGTGGTCCCGAAACACACATGCAGAAGAAACACACAAAAACACCCTACGACTTTTTCTTACAGACATACACAATGGTATCCAGCAAAACACACACACACACACACACATACACTATCACACGCACAACACAGCACTCACACTGGGTCCCCGGCATAGCCATCAACAGTTGGAACTGCCCTAACATACTCACAAACGTGGTCCGAACACACACATACACAAGAAACACGCACAAACTCCCATTGACTTTTACTTACAGTCATGCACAATGGTTTCCGCAAACACACACACACACACTATCACACTCACAACACAGCATTCACACTGGCACTTGAATCTGCCCTAACATACAAACAAACGTGGTCCCGACACACACATACACAAGAAACACACACAAACTCCCATTGACTTTTACTTACAGTCATGCACAATGGTTTCCGCAAACACACACACACACACTATCACACTCACAACACAGCATTCACACTGGCACTTGAATCTGCCCTAACATACAAACAAACGTGGTCCCGACACACACATACACAAGAAACACACACAAACAGCCATCAACTTTTTTTTACAGGCAGACAGAGTGGGGTTTCCCAAAACACACACACACACACACACACACTGTCACACTAACAGCACACTACGCAAACTGGGCCTCGGCAGAGCCATCAACAATTGGAACTGCCCTAACATACTCACAAACGTTTTCCCGACACACACATACACAAGAAACACACACAAACACCCATCGACTTTTTCTTACAGGCATACACAACGGTTTCCCGCGAACACACACACACACAGTCACACTTACAACACAGCACTCACAATGGGTATCCAGCAGAACAATCAACACTTGGAACTGCCCTAAAATATTGACAAATGTGGTCGCGACACACACATACACATGAAACTCACACACACATCCATCGACTTATTCTTACAGGCATACACAATGCTTTCCCGCCAACACAAACACACACAGAAACACACACTGCCACACTCACAACACAGCATTCACACTGGCACTTGGAACTGCCACAACATACTCACATACGTGGTCCCGACACACACATACACAAGAAACACACACAAACACCCATCGACTTTTTCTTAGAAGCATACACTGTGGGGTTCCCCCAAACACACACACACACAGAGACACACACACACTATCACACTCACAACACAGCACTCTCACTGGGTCTCCAGCAGAGCCATCAACACTTGGAACTGCCCTAACATATTCACAAATGTGGTCCCGACACACACATACAGAAGAAACACACACAAACACCCATGGAATTTTTCTTATAGGCGTACAGACTGGTTTCCTGCAAACACACACACAGACACGCACACACACTGTCACACTCACAACACACACTCACACTGGATATCCAGCAAACTCGTGAACACTTGGAACTGCCCTCACACACTCAGAAATGTGGATCTGAAACACAATACGCAAGAACACACAAATACACCCATCGACTTTTTTTACAGGCATACACAATGGTTACCCGAAAACACACACACACACACACACTCTCACACTCACAACACAGCACTCACTCTGTACCTCGGCAGAGACATCAACACTTGGAACTGCCCTCACACACTCACAAATGTGGATCTGAAACACAATACGCAAGAACACACAAATACACCCATCGACTTTTTCATACAGGCATACACAATGGTTACCGGAAAACACACACACACACACACACACACTCTCACACTCACAACACAGCACTCACTCTGTACCTCGGCAGAGACATCAACACTTGGAACTGCCCTCACACACTCACAAATGTGGATCTGAAACACAATACGCAAGAACACACAAATACACCCATCGACTTTTTCATACAGGCATACACAATGGTTACCCGAAAACACACACACACACACACACACACACACTGTCACACTCGCAACACAGCACTCACACTGGGCCTCGGCAGAGCCATCAACACTTGGAACTGCCCTAACATACTCACAAACGTTTTCCCGACACACACATACACAAGAAACACACACAAACACCCATCGACTTTTTCTTACAGGCGTACACAGGGGGTTCTGAAACACACACAGACACACACACACTATCACACTCACAACACAGCACTCACACTGGGTCTCCAACACAGCCGTCAACACTTGGAACTGCTTTAACATAATCACAAACATGGTCCTGACACACACATATACAAATAACACACACAAACACCCATCGACTTTTTCTTGCAGGCATACACAATGGTTTCCTGCAAACACACACACACACACACACAAAAGTCACACTCACGACAGAGCACTCACATTGGATCTCCAGCAGAGCCATGAACACTTGGAATTACCTTAACATATTCACAAACGTGGTCCCGAAACACACATGCAGAAGAAACACACAAAAACACCCTACGACTTTTTCTTACAGACATACACAATGGTATCCAGCAAAACACACACACACACACACATACACTATCACACGCACAACACAGCACTCACACTGGGTCCCCGGCATAGCCATCAACAGTTGGAACTGCCCTAACATACTCACAAACGTGGTCCCGACACACACATACACAAGAAACACACACAAACTCCCATTGACTTTTACTTACAGTCATGCACAATGGTTTCCGCAAACACACACACACACACACTATCACACTCACAACACAGCATTCACACTGTCACTTGAATCTGCCCTAACATACAAACAAACGTGGTCCCGACACACACATACAGAAGAAACACACACAAACACCCATCAACTTTTTGTTACAGACAGACAGAGTGGGGTTTCCCCAAAACACACACACACACACACACACTGTCACACTAACAGCACACTACGCACACTGGGCCTCGGCAGAGCCATCAACACTTGGAACTGCCCTAACATACTCACAAACGTTTTCCCGACACACACATACACAAGAAACACACACAAACACCCATCGACTTTTTCTTACAGGCATACACAACGGTTTCCCGCGAACACACACACACACAGTCACACTTACAACACAGCACTCACAATGGGTATCCAGCAGAACCATCAACACTTGGAACTGCCCTAAAATATTGACAAATGTGGTCGCGACACACACATACACATGAAACTCACACAAACATCCATCGCCTTATTCTTACAGGCATAAGCAAAGTTTTCCCGCCAACACAAACACACACAGAAACACACACTGCCACACTCACAACACAGCATTCACACTGGCACTTGGAACTGCCACAACATACTCACATACGTGGTCCCGACACACACATACAGAAGAAACACACACAAACACCCATGGAATTTTTCTTATAGGCATACAGACTGGTTTCCTGCAAACACACACACAGACACGCACACACACTGTCACACTCACAACACACACTCACACTGGATATCCAGCAAACTCGTGAACACTTGGAACTGCCCTCACACACTCAGAAATGTGGATCTGAAACACTATACGCAAGAACACACAAATACACCCATCGACTTTTTCATACAGGCATACACAATGGTTACCCGAAAACACACATACACACACACACACACACACACTCTCACACTCACAACACAGCACTCACTCTGTACCTCGGCAGAGACATCAACACTTGGAACTGCCCTCACACACTCACAAATGTGGATCTGAAACACAATACGCAAGAACACACAAATACACCCATCGACTTTTTCATACAGGCATACACAATGGTTACCGGAAAACACACACACACACACACACACTGTCACACTCGCAACACAGCACTCACACTGGGCCTCGGCAGAGCCATCAACACTTGGAACTGCCCTAACATACTCACAAACGTTTTCCCGACACACACATACACAAGAAACACACACAAACACCCATCGACTTTTTCTTACAGGCGTACACAGGGGGTTCTGAAACACACACAGACACACACACTATCACACTCACAACACAGCACTCACACTGGGTCTCCAACACAGCCGTCAACACTTGGAACTGCTTTAACATAATCACAAACATGGTCCTGACACACACATATACAAATAACACACACAAACACCCATCGACTTTTTCTTGCAGGCATACACAATGGTTTCCTGCAAACACACACACACACACACACACACACAAATGTCACACTCACGACAGAGCACTCACATTGGATCTCCAGCAGAGCCATGAACACTTGGAATTACCTTAACATATTCACAAACGTGGTCCCGAAACACACATGCAGAAGAAACACACAAAAACACCCTATGACTTTTTCTTACAGACATACACAATGGTATCCAGCAAAACACACACACACACACACACACATACACTATCACACGCACAACACAGCACTCACACTGGGTCCCCGGCATAGCCATCAACAGTTGGAACTGCCCTAACATACTCACAAACGTGGTCCCAACACACACATACACAAGAAACACACACAAACTCCCATTGACTTTTACTTACAGTCATGCACAATGGTTTCCGCAAACACACACACACACACTATCACACTCACAACACAGCATTCACACTGGCACTTGAATCTGCCCTAACATACAAACAAACGTGGTCCCGACACACACATACACAAGAAACACACACAAACAGCCATCAACTTTTTGTTACAGGCAGACAGAGTGGGGTTTCCCAAAACACACACACACACACACACACACTGTCACACTAACAGCACACTACGCAAACTGGGCCTCGGCAGAGCCATCAACACTTGGAACTGCCCTAACATACTCACAAACGTTTTCCCGACACACACATACACAAGAAACACACACAAACACCCATCGACTTTTTCTTACAGGCATACACAACGGTTTCCCGCGAACACACACACACAGAGTCACACTTACAACACAGCACTCACAATGGGTATCCAGCAGAACCATCAACACTTGGAACTGCCCTAAAATATTGACAAATGTGGTCGCGACACACACATACACATGAAACTCACACAAACATCCATCGCCTTATTCTTACAGGCATACACAATGTTTTCCCGCCAACACAAACACACACAGAAACACACACTGCCACACTCACAACACAGCATTCACACTGGCACTTGGAACTGCCACAACATACTCACATACGTGGTCCCGACACACACATACACAAGAAACACACACAAACACCCATCGACTTTTTCTTAGAAGCATACACTGTGGGGTTCCCCCAAACACACACACACACAGAGACACACACACACTATCACACTCACAACACAGCACTCTCACTGGGTCTCCAGCAGAGCCATCAACACTTGGAACTGCCCTAACATATTCACAAATGTGGTCCCGACACACACATACAGAAGAAACACACACAAACACCCATGGAATTTTTCTTATAGGCATACAGACTGGTTTCCTGCAAACACACACACAGACACGCACACACACTGTCACACTCACAACATACACTCACACTGGATATCCAGCAAACTCGTGAACACTTGGAACTGCCCTCACACACTCAGAAATGTGGATCTGAAACACAATACGCAAGAACACACAAATACACCCATCGACTTTTTCATACAGGCATACACAATGGTTACCCGAAAACACACATACACACACACACACACACTCTCACACTCACAACACAGCACTCACTCTGTACCTCGGCAGAGACATCAACACTTGGAACTGCCCTCACACACTCACAAATGTGGATCTGAAACACAATACGCAAGAACACACAAATACACCCATCGACTTTTTCATACAGGCATACACAATGGTTACCGGAAAACACACACACACACACACTGTCACACTCGCAACACAGCACTCACACTGGGCCTCGGCAGAGCCATCAACACTTGGAACTGCGCTAACATACTGACAAACGTTTTCCCGACACACACATACACAAGAAACACACACAAACACCCATCGACTTTTTCTTACAGGCGTACACAGGGGGTTCTGAAACACACACAGACACACACACACTATCACACTCACAACACAGCACTCACACTGGGTCTCCAACACAGCCGTCAACACTTGGAACTGCTTTAACATAATCACAAACATGGTCCTGACACACACATATACAAATAACACACACAAACACCCATCGACTTTTTCTTGCAGGCATACACAATGGTTTCCTGCAAACACACACACACACACACACAAAAGTCACACTCACGACAGAGCACTCACATTGGATCTCCAGCAGAGCCATGAACACTTGGAATTACCTTAACATATTCACAAACGTGGTCCCGAAACACACATGCAGAAGAAACACACAAAAACACCCTACGACTTTTTCTTACAGACATACACAATGGTATCCAGCAAAACACACACACACACATACACTATCACACGCACAACACAGCACTCACACTGGGTCCCCGGCATAGCCATCAACAGTTGGAACTGCCCTAACATACTCACAAACGTGGTCCCGACACACACATACACAAGAAACACACACAAACTCCCATTGACTTTTACTTACAGTCATGCACAATGGTTTCCGCAAACACACACACACACACTATCACACTCACAACACAGCATTCACACTGGCACTTGAATCTGCCCTAACATACAAACAAACGTGGTCCCGACACACACATACACAAGAAACACACACAAACACCCATCAACATTTTGTTACAGGCAGACAGAGTGGGGTTTCCCCAAACACACACACACACACACACACTGTCACACTAACAAAACACTATGCACACTGGGCCTCGGCAGAGCCATCAACACTTGGAACTGCCCTAACATACTCACAAACGTTTTCCCGACACACACATACACAAGAAACACACACAAACACCCATCGACTTTTTCTTACAGGCATACACAACGGTTTCCCGCGAACACACACACACACAGTCACACTTACAACACAGCACTCACAATGGGTATCCAGCAGAACCATCAACACTTGGAACTGCCCTAAAATATTGACAAATGTGGTCGCGACACACACATACACATGAAACTCACACAAACATCCATCGCCTTATTCTTACAGGCATACACAATGTTTTCCCGCCAACACAAACACACACAGAAACACACACTGCCACACTCACAACACAGCATTCACACTGGCACTTGGAACTGCCACAACATACTCACATACGTGGTCCCGACACACACATACACAAGAAACACACACAAACACCCATCGACTTTTTCTTAGAAGCATACACTGTCGGGTTCCCCCAAACACACACACACACAGAGACACACACACACTATCACACTCACAACACAGCACTCTCACTGGGTCTCCAGCAGAGCCATCAACACTTGGAACTGCCCTAACATATTCACAAATGTGGTCCCGACACACACATACAGAAGAAACACACACAAACACCCATGGAATTTTTCTTATAGGCATACAGACTGGTTTCCTGCAAACACACACACAGACACGCACACACACTGTCACACTCACAACACACACTCACACTGGATATCCAGCAAACTCGTGAACACTTGGAACTGCACTCACACACTCAGAAATGTGGATCTGAAACACAATACGCAAGAACACACAAATACACCCATCGACTTTTTCATACAGGCATACACAATGGTTACCCGAAAACACACATACACACACACACACACTCTCACACTCACAACACAGCTATCACTCTGTACCTCGGCAGAGACATCAACACTTGGAACTGCCCTCACACACTCACAAATGTGGATCTGAAACACAATACGCAAGAACACACAAATACACCCATCGACTTTTTCATACAGGCATACACAATGGTTACCGGAAAACACACACACACACACACACACTGTCACACTCGCAACACAGCACTCACACTGGGCCTCGGCAGAGCCATCAACACTTAGAACTGCGCTAACATACTCACAAACGTTTTCCCGACACACACATACACAAGAAACACACACAAACACCCATCGACTTTTTCTTACAGGCGTACACAGGGGGTTCTGAAACACACACAGACACACACACTATCACACTCACAACACAGCACTCACACTGGGTCTCCAACACAGCCGTCAACACTTGGAACTGCTTTAACATAATCACAAACATGGTCCTGACACACACATATACAAATAACACACACAAACACCCATCGACTTTTTCTTGCAGGCATACAGAATGGTTTCCTGCAAACACACACACACACACACACACACACACAAAAGTCACACTCACGACAGAGCACTCACATTGGATCTCCAGCAGAGCCATGAACACTTGGAATTACCTTAACATATTCACAAACGTGGTCCCGAAACACACATGCAGAAGAAACACACAAAAACACCCTATGACTTTTTCTTACAGACATACACAATGGTATCCAGCAAAACACACACACACACACACATACACTATCACACGCACAACACAGCACTCACACTGGGTCCCCGGCATAGCCATCAACAGTTGGAACTGCCCTAACATACTCACAAACGTGGTCCCAACACACACATACACAAGAAACACACACAAACTCCCATTGACTTTTACTTACAGTCATGCACAATGGTTTCCGCAAACACACACACACACACTATCACACTCACAACACAGCATTCACACTGGCACTTGAATCTGCCCTAACATACAAACAAACGTGGTCCCGACACACACATACACAAGAAACACACACAAACAGCCATCAACTTTTTGTTACAGGCAGACAGAGTGGGGTTTCCCAAAACACACACACACACACACACACACACACACTGTCACACTAACAGCACACTACGCAAACTGGGCCTCGGCAGAGCCATCAACCCTTGGAACTGCCCTAACATACTCACAAACGTTTTCCCGACACACACATACACAAGAAACACACACAAACACCCATCGCCTTTTTCTTACAGGCATACACAACGGTTTCCCACGGACACACACACACACAGTCACACTTACAACACAGCACTCACAATGGGTATCCAGCAGAACCATCAACACTTGGAACTGCCCTAAAATATTGACAAATGTGGTCGCGACACACACATATACATGAAACTCACACAAACATCCATCGCCTTATTCTTACAGG
The DNA here is from genome assembly GCF_023065955.2 of Ursus arctos. Classification (NCBI taxonomy): domain Eukaryota; kingdom Metazoa; phylum Chordata; class Mammalia; order Carnivora; family Ursidae; genus Ursus; species Ursus arctos. The sequence goes on along the minus strand of NC_079874.1, from coordinate 12,479,948 downwards.
CATACACAATGTTTTCCCGCCAACACAAACACACACAGAAACACACACTGCCACACTCACAACACAGCATTCACACTGGCACTTGGAACTGCCACAACATACTCACATACGTGGTCCCGACACACACATACACAAGAAACACACACAAACACCCATCGACTTTTTCTTAGAAGCATACACTGTGGGGTTCCCCCAAACACACACACACACAGAGACACACACACACTATCACACTCACAACACAGCACTCTCACTGGGTCTCCAGCAGAGCCATCAACACTTGGAACTGCCCTAACATATTCACAAATGTGGTCCCGACACACACATACAGAAGAAACACACACAAACACCCATGGAATTTTTCTTATAGGCATACAGACTGGTTTCCTGCAAACACACACACAGACACGCACACACACTGTCACACTCACAACATACACTCACACTGGATATCCAGCAAACTCGTGAACACTTGGAACTGCCCTCACACACTCAGAAATGTGGATCTGAAACACTATACGCAAGAACACACAAATACACCCATCGACTTTTTCATACAGGCATACACAATGGTTACCCGAAAACATACACACACACACACACACACACACTCTCACACTCACAACACAGCACTCACTCTGTACCTCGGCAGAGACATCAACACTTGGAACTGCCCTCACACACTCACAAATGTGGATCTGAAACACAATACGCAAGAACACACAAATACACCCATCGACTTTTTCATACAGGCATACACAATGGTTATCGGAAAACTAACACACACACACACACACTGTCACACTCGCAACACAGCACTCACACTGGGCCTCGGCAGAGCCATCAACAGTTGGAACTGCGCTAACATACTGACAAACGTTTTCCCGACACACACATACACAAGAAACACACACAAACACCCATCGACTTTTTCTTACAGGCGTACACAGGGGGTTCTGAAACACACACAGACACACACACACTATCACACTCACAACACAGCACTCACACTGGGTCTCCAACACAGCCGTCAACACTTGGAACTGCTTTAACATAATCACAATCATGATCCTGACACACACATATACAAATAACACACACAAACACCCATCGACTTTTTCTTGCAGGCATACACAATGGTTTCCTGCAAACACACACACACACACACACAAAAGTCACACTCACGACAGAGCACTCACATTGGATCTCCAGCAGAGCCATGAACACTTGGAATTACCTTAACATATTCACAAACGTGGTCCCGAAACACACATGCAGAAGAAACACACAAAAACACCCTACGACTTTTTCTTACAGACATACACAATGGTATCCAGCAAAACACACACACACACACATACACTATCACACGCACAACACAGCACTCACACTGGGTCCCCGGCATAGCCATCAACAGTTGGAACTGCCCTAACATACTCACAAACGTGGTCCGAACACACACATACACAAGAAACACACACAAACTCCCATTGACTTTTACTTACAGTCATGCACAATGGTTTCCGCAAACACACACACACACACTATCATACTCACAACACAGCATTCACACTGGCACTTGAATCTGCCCTAAATACAAACAAACGTGGTCCCGACACACACATACACAAGAAACACACACAAACTCCCATTGACTTTTACTTACAGTCATGCACAATGGTTTCCGCAAACACACACACACACACACTATCACACTCACAACACAGCATTCACACTGGCACTTGAATCTGCCCTAACATACAAACAAACGTGGTCCCGACACACACATACACAAGAAACACACACAAACAGCCATCAACTTTTTGTTACAGGCAGACAGAGTGGGGTTTCCCAAAACACACACACACACACACACACACACACTGTCACACTAACAGCACACTACGCAAACTGGGCCTCGGCAGAGCCATCAACACTTGGAACTGCCCTAACATACTCACAAACGTTTTCCCGACACACACATACACAAGAAACACACACAAACACCCATCGACTTTTTCTTACAGGCATACACAACGGTTTCCCGCGAACACACACACACACAGTCACACTTACAACACAGCACTCACAATGGGTATCCAGCAGAACCATCAACACTTGGAACTGCCCTAAAATATTGACAAATGTGGTCGCGACACACACATACACATGAAACTCACACACACATCCATCGACTTATTCTTACAGGCATACACAATGTTTTCCCGCCAACACAAACACACACAGAAACACACACTGCCACACTCACAACACAGCATTCACACTGGCACTTGGAACTGCCACAACATACTCACATACGTGGTCCCGACACACACATACACAAGAAACACACACAAACACCCATCGACTTTTTCTTAGAAGCATACACTGTGGGGTTCCCCCAAACACACACACACACGGAGACACACACACACTATCACACTCACAACACAGCACTCTCACTGGGTCTCCAGCAGAGCCATCAACACTTGGAACTGCCCTAACATATTCACAAATGTGGTCCCGACACACACATACAGAAGAAACACACACAAACACCCATGGAATTTTTCTTATAGGCATACAGACTGGTTTCCTGCAAAAACACACACAGACACGCACACACACTGTCACACTCACAACACACACTCACACTGGATATCCAGCAAACTCGTGAACACTTGGAACTGCCCTCACACACTCAGAAATGTGGATCTGAAACACAATACGCAAGAACACACAAATACACCCATCGACTTTTTCATACAGGCATACACAATGGTTACCCGAAAACACACATACACACACACACACACACTCTCACACTCACAACACAGCACTCACTCTGTACCTCGGCAGAGACATCAACACTTGGAACTGCCCTCACACACTCACAAATGTGGATCTGAAACACAATACGCAAGAACACACAAATACACCCATCGACTTTTTCATACAGGCATACACAATGGTTACCGGAAAACACACACACACACACACACACACACACTGTCACACTCGCAACACAGCACTCACACTGGGCCTCGGCAGAGCCATCAACACTTGGAACTGCCCTAACATACTCACAAATGTTTTCCCGACACACACATACACAAGAAACACACACAAACACCCATCGACTTTTTCTTACAGGCGTACACAGGGGGTTCTGAAACACACACAGACACACACACACTATCACACTCAGAACACAGCACTCACACTGGGTCTCCAACACAGCCGTCAACACTTGGAACTGCTTTAACATAATCACAAACATGGTCCTGACACACACATATACAAATAACACACACAAACACCCATCGACTTTTTCTTGCAGGCATACACAATGGTTTCCTGCAAACACACACACACACACACACACAAAAGTCACACTCACGACAGAGCACTCACATTGGATCTCCAGCAGAGCCATGAACACTTGGAATTACCTTAACATATTCACAAACGTGGTCCCGAAACACACATGCAGAAGAAACACACAAAAACACCCTACGACTTTTTCTTACAGACATACACAATGGTATCCAGCAAAACACACACACACACACACACATACACTATCACACGCACAACACAGCACTCACACTGGGTCCCCGGCATAGCCATCAACAGTTGGAACTGCCCTAACATACTCACAAACGTGGTCCCGACACACACATACACAAGAAACACACACAAACTCCCATTGACTTTTACTTACAGTCATGCACAATGGTTTCCGCAAACACACACACACACACACTATCACACTCACAACACAGCATTCACACTGGCACTTGAATCTGCCCTAACATACAAACAAACGTGGTCCCGACACACACATACAGAAGAAACACACACAAACACCCATCAACTTTTTGTTACAGACAGACAGAGTGGGGTTTCCCCAAAACACACACACACACACACACACACTGTCACACTAACAGCACACTACGCACACTGGGCCTCGGCAGAGCCATCAACACTTGGAACTGCCCTAACATACTCACAAACGTTTTCCCGACACACACATACACAAGAAACACACACAAACACCCATCGACTTTTTCTTACAGGCATACACAACGGTTTCCCGCGAACACACACACACACAGTCACACTTACAACACAGCACTCACAATGGGTATCCAGCAGAACCATCAACACTTGGAACTGCCCTAAAATATTGACAAATGTGGTCGCGACACACACATACACATGAAACTCACACAAACATCCATCGCCTTATTCTTACAGGCATACACAAAGTTTTCCCGCCAACACAAACACACACAGAAACACACACTGCCACACTCACAACACAGCATTCACACTGGCACTTGGAACTGCCACAACATACTCACATACGTGGTCCCGACACACACATTCACAAGAAACACACACAAACACCCATCGACTTTTTCTTAGAAGCATACACTGTGGGGTTCCCCCAAACACACACACACACACACAGAGACACACACACACTATCACACTCACAACACAGCACTCTCACTGGGTCTCCAGCAGAGCCATCAACACTTGGAACCGCCCTAACATATTCACAAATGTGGTCCCGACACACACATACAGAAGAAACACACACAAACACCCATGGAATTTTTCTTATAGGCATACAGACTGGTTTCCTGCAAACACACACACAGACACGCACACACACTGTCACACTCACAACACACACTCACACTGGATATCCAGCAAACTCATGAACACTTGGAACTGCCCTCACACACTCAGAAATGTGGATCTGAAACACTATACGCAAGAACACACAAATACACCCATCGAATTTTTCATACAGGCATACACAATGGTTACCCGAAAACACACATACACACACACACACACACACACACTCTCACACTCACAACACAGCACTCACTCTGTACCTCGGCAGAGACATCAACACTTGGAACTGCCCTCACACACTCACAAATGTGGATCTGAAACACAATACGCAAGAACACACAAATACAACCATCGACTTTTTCATACAGGCATACACAATGGTTACCGGAAAACACACACACACACACACACACTGTCACACTCGCAACACAGCACTCACACTGGGCCTCGGCAGAGCCATCAACACTTGGAACTGCCCTAACATACTCACAAACGTTTTCCCGACACACACATACACAAGAAACACACACAAACACCCATCGACTTTTTCTTACAGGCGTACACAGGGGGTTCTGAAACACACACAGACACACACACTATCACACTCACAACACAGCACTCACACTGGGTCTCCAACACAGCCGTCAACACTTGGAACTGCTTTAACATAATCACAAACATGGTCCTGACACACACATATACAAATAACACACACAAACACCCATCGACTTTTTCTTGCAGGCATACACAATGGTTTCCTGCAAACACACACACAGACACACACACACACAAATGTCACACTCACGACAGAGCACTCACATTGGATCTCCAGCAGAGCCATGAACACTTGGAATTACCTTAACATATTCACAAACGTGGTCCCGAAACACACATGCAGAAGAAACACACAAAAACACCCTATGACTTTTTCTTACAGACATACACAATGGTATCCAGCAAAACACACACACACACACACACATACACTATCACACGCACAACACAGCACTCACACTGGGTCCCCGGCATAGCCATCAACAGTTGGAACTGCCCTAACATACTCACAAACGTGGTCCCAACACACACATACACAAGAAACACACACAAACTCCCATTGACTTTTACTTACAGTCATGCACAATGGTTTCCGCAAACACACACACACACACTATCACACTCACAACACAGCATTCACACTGGCACTTGAATCTGCCCTAACATACAAACAAACGTGGTCCCGACACACACATACACAAGAAACACACACAAACAGCCATCAACTTTTTGTTACAGGCAGACAGAGTGGGGTTTCCCAAAACACACACACACACACACACACACACACTGTCACACTAACAGCACACTACGCAAACTGGGCCTCGGCAGAGCCATCAACACTTGGAACTGCCCTAACATACTCACAAACGTTTTCCCGACACACACATACACAAGAAACACACACAAACACCCATCGACTTTTTCTTACAGGCATACACAACGGTTTCCCGCGAACACACACACACACAGTCACACTTACAACACAGCACTCACAATGGGTATCCAGCAGAACCATCAACACTTGGAACTGCCCTAAAATATTGACAAATGTGGTCGCGACACACACATACACATGAAACTCACACACACATCCATCGACTTATTCTTACAGGCATACACAATGTTTTCCCGCCAACACAAACACACACAGAAACACACACTGCCACACTCACAACACAGCATTCACACTGGCACTTGGAACTGCCACAACATACTCACATACGTGGTCCCGACACACACATACACAAGAAACACACACAAACACCCATCGACTTTTTCTTAGAAGCATACACTGTGGGGTTCCCCCAAACACACACACACACGGAGACACACACACACTATCACACTCACAACACAGCACTCTCACTGGGTCTCCAGCAGAGCCATCAACACTTGGAACTGCCCTAACATATTCACAAATGTGGTCCCGACACACACATACAGAAGAAACACACACAAACACCCATGGAATTTTTCTTATAGGCATACAGACTGGTTTCCTGCAAATACACACACAGACACGCACACACACTGTCACACTCACAACACACACTCACACTGGATATCCAGCAAACTCGTGAACACTTGGAACTGCCCTCACACACTCAGAAATGTGGATCTGAAACACAATACGCAAGAACACACAAATACACCCATCGACTTTTTCATACAGGCATACACAATGGTTACCCGAAAACACACACACACACACACACACACTCTCACACTCACAACACAGCACTCACTCTGTACCTCGGCAGAGACATCAACACTTGGAACTGCCCTCACACACTCACAAATGTGGATCTGAAACACAATACGCAAGAACACACAAATACACCCATCGACTTTTTCATACAGGCATACACAATGGTTACCGGAAAACACACACACACACACACACACACACTGTCACACTCGCAACACAGCACTCACACTGGGCCTCGGCAGAGCCATCAACACTTGGAACTGCCCTAACATACTCACAAACGTTTTCCCGACACACACATACACAAGAAACACACACAAACACCCATCGACTTTTTCTTACAGGCGTACACAGGGGGTTCTGAAACACACACAGACACACACACACTATCACACTCAGAACACAGCACTCACACTGGGTCTCCAACACAGCCGTCAACACTTGGAACTGCTTTAACATAATCACAAACATGGTCCTGACACACACATATACAAATAACACACACAAACACCCATCGACTTTTTCTTGCAGGCATACACAATGGTTTCCTGCAAACACACACACACACACACACACACAAAAGTCACACTCACGACAGAGCACTCACATTGGATCTCCAGCAGAGCCATGAACACTTGGAATTACCTTAACATATTCACAAACGTGGTCCCGAAACACACATGCAGAAGAAACACACAAAAACACCCTACGACTTTTTCTTACAGACATACACAATGGTATCCAGCAAAACACACACACACACACACACATACACTATCACACGCACAACACAGCACTCACACTGGGTCCCCGGCATAGCCATCAACAGTTGGAACTGCCCTAACATACTCACAAACGTGGTCCCGACACACACATACACAAGAAACACACACAAACTCCCATTGACTTTTACTTACAGTCATGCACAATGGTTTCCGCAAACACACACACACACACACTATCACACTCACAACACAGCATTCACACTGGCACTTGAATCTGCCCTAACATACAAACAAACGTGGTCCCGACACACACATACAGAAGAAACACACACAAACACCCATCAACTTTTTGTTACAGACAGACAGAGTGGGGTTTCCCCAAAACACACACACACACACACACACACTGTCACACTAACAGCACACTACGCACACTGGGCCTCGGCAGAGCCATCAACACTTGGAACTGCCCTAACATACTCACAAACGTTTTCCCGACACACACATACACAAGAAACACACACAAACACCCATCGACTTTTTCTTACAGGCATACACAACGGTTTCCCGCGAACACACACACACACAGTCACACTTACAACACAGCACTCACAATGGGTATCCAGCAGAACCATCAACACTTGGAACTGCCCTAAAATATTGACAAATGTGGTCGCGACACACACATACACATGAAACTCACACAAACATCCATCGCCTTATTCTTACAGGCATACACAAAGTTTTCCCGCCAACACAAACACACACAGAAACACACACTGCCACACTCACAACACAGCATTCACACTGGCACTTGGAACTGCCACAACATACTCACATACGTGGTCCCGACACACACATACACAAGAAACACACACAAACACCCATCGACTTTTTCTTAGAAGCATACACTGTGGGGTTCCCCCAAACACACACACACACAGAGACACACACACACTATCACACTCACAACACAGCACTCTCACTGGGTCTCCAGCAGAGCCATCAACACTTGGAACCGCCCTAACATATTCACAAATGTGGTCCCGACACACACATACAGAAGAAACACACACAAACACCCATGGAATTTTTCTTATAGGCATACAGACTGGTTTCCTGCAAACACACACACAGACACGCACACACACTGTCACACTCACAACACACACTCACACTGGATATCCAGCAAACTCATGAACACTTGGAACTGCCCTCACACACTCAGAAATGTGGATCTGAAACACTATACGCAAGAACACACAAATACACCCATCGAATTTTTCATACAGGCATACACAATGGTTACCCGAAAACACACATACACACACACACACACACACACTCTCACACTCACAACACAGCACTCACTCTGTACCTCGGCAGAGACATCAACACTTGGAACTGCCCTCACACACTCACAAATGTGGATCTGAAACACAATACGCAAGAACACACAAATACAACAATCGACTTTTTCATACAGGCATACACAATGGTTACCGGAAAACACACACACACACACACACACACTGTCACACTCGCAACACAGCACTCACACTGGGCCTCGGCAGAGCCATCAACACTTGGAATTGCCCTAACATACTCACAAACGTTTTCCCGACACACACATACACAAGAAACACACACAAACACCCATCGACTTTTTCTTACAGGCGTACACAGGGGGTTCTGAAACACACACAGACACACACACACTATCACACTCACAACACAGCACTCACACTGGGTCTCCAACACAGCCGTCAACACTTGGAACTGCTTTAACATAATCACAAACATGGTCCTGACACACACATATACAAATAACACACACAAACACCCATCGACTTTTTCTTGCAGGCATACACAATGGTTTCCTGCAAACACACACACAGACACACACACACACAAATGTCACACTCACGACAGAGCACTCACATTGGATCTCCAGCAGAGCCATGAACACTTGGAATTACCTTAACATATTCACAAACGTGGTCCCGAAACACACATGCAGAAGAAACACACAAAAACACCCTACGACTTTTTCTTACAGACATACACAATGGTATCCAGCAAAACACACACACACACACATACACTATCACACGCACAACACAGCACTCACACTGGGTCCCCGGCATAGCCATCAACAGTTGGAACTGCCCTAACATACTCACAAACGTGGTCCCGACACACACATACACAAGAAACACACACAAACTCCCATGGACTTTTACTTACAGTCATGCACAATGGTTTCCGCAAACACACACACACACACTATCACACTCACAACACAGCATTCACACTGGCACTTGAATCTGCCCTAACATACAAACAAACGTGGTCCCGACACACACATACACAAGAAACACACACAAACAGCCATCAACTTTTTGTTACAGGCAGACAGAGTGGGGTTTCCCAAAACACACACACACACACACACACACACACTGTCACACTAACAGCAAACTACGCAAACTGGGCCTCGGCAGAGCCATCAACACTTGGAACTGCCCTAACATACTCACAAACGTTTTCCCGACACACACATACACAAGAAACACACACAAACACCCATCGACTTTTTCTTACAGGCATACACAACGGTTTCCCGCGAACACACACTCACACAGTCACACTTACAACACAGCACTCACAATGGGTATCCAGCAGAACCATCAACACTTGGAACTGCCTTAAAATATTGACAAATGTGGTCGCGACACACACATACACATGAAACTCACACAAACATCCATCGACTTATTCTTACAGGCATACACAATGTTTTCCCGCCAACACAAACACACACAGAAACACACACTGCCACACTCACAACACAGCATTCACACTGGCACTTGGAACTGCCACAACATACTCACATACGTGGTCCCGACACACACATACACAAGAAACACACACAAACACCCATCGACTTTTTCTTAGAAGCATACACTGTGGGGTTCCCCCAAACACACACACACACAGAGACACACACACTATCACACTCACAACACAGCACTCTCACTGGGTCTCCAGCAGAGCCATCAACACTTGGAACTGCCCTAACATATTCACAAATGTGGTCCCGACACACACATACAGAAGAAACACACACAAACACCCATGGAATTTTTCTTATAGGCATACAGACTGGTTTCCTGCAAACACACACACAGACACGCACACACACTGTCACACTCACAACATACACTCACACTGGATATCCAGCAAACTCGTAAACACTTGGAACTGCCCTCACACACTCAGAAATGTGGATCTGAAACACAATACGCAAGAACACACAAATACACCCATCGACTTTTTCATACAGGCATACACAATGGTTACCCGAAAACACACATACACACACACACACACACTCTCACACTCACAACACAGCACTCACTCTGTACCTCGGCAGAGACATCAACACTTGGAACTGCCCTCACACACTCACAAATGTGGATCTGAAACACAATACGCAAGAACACACAAATACACCCATCGACTTTTTCATACAGGCATACACAATGGTTACCGGAAAACACACACACACACACACACTGTCACACTCGCAACACAGCCTTCACACTGGGCCTCGGGAGAGCCATCAACACTTGGAACTGCGCTAACATACTGACAAACGTTTTCCCGACACACACATACACAAGAAACACACACAAACACCCATCGACTTTTTCTTACAGGCGTACACAGGGGGTTCTGAAACACACACAGACACACACACACTATCACACTCACAACACAGCACTCACACTGGGTCTCCAACACAGCCGTCAACACTTGGAACTGCTTTAACATAATCACAAACATGGTCCTGACACACACATATACAAATAACACACACAAACACCCATCGACTTTTTCTTGCAGGCATACACAATGGTTTCCTGCAAACACACACACGCACACACACAAAAGTCACACTCATGACAGAGCACTCACATTGGATCTCCAGCAGAGCCATGAACACTTGGAATTACCTTAACATATTCACAAACGTGGTCCCGAAACACACATGCAGAAGAAACACACAAAAACACCCTACGACTTTTTCTTACAGACATACACAATGGTATCCAGCAAAACACACACACACACATACACTATCACACGCACAACACAGCACTCACACTGGGTCCCCGGCATAGCCATCAACAGTTGGAACTGAACTAACATACTCACAAACGTGGTCCCGACACACACATACACAAGAAACACACACAAACTCCCATTGACTTTTACTTACAGTCATGCACAATGGTTTCCGCAAACACACACACACACACTATCACACTCACAACACAGCATTCACACTGGCACTTGAATCTGCCCTAACATACAAACAAACGTGGTCCCGACACACACATACACAAGAAACACACACAAACACCCATCAACATTTTGTTACAGGCAGACAGAGTGGGGTTTCCCCAAACACACACACACACACACACACACACACTGTCACACTAACAAAACACTATGCACACTGGGCCTCGGCAGAGCCATCAACACTTGGAACTGCCCTAACATACTCACAAACGTTTTCCCGACACACACATACACAAGAAACACACACAAACACCCATCGACTTTTTCTTACAGGCGTACACAGGGTGTTCTGAAACACACACAGACACACACACTATCACACTCACAACACAGCACTCACACTGGGTCTCCAACACAGCCGTCAACACTTGGAACTGCTTTAACATAATCACAAACATGGTCCTGACACACACATATACAAATAACACACACAAACACCCATCGACTTTTTCTTGCAGGCATACAGAATGGTTTCCTGGAAACACACACACACACACACACACACACAAATGTCACACTCACGACAGAGCACTCACATTGGATCTCCAGCAGAGCCATGAACACTTGGAATTACCTTAACATATTCACAAACGTGGTCCCGAAACACACATGCAGAAGAAACACACAAAAACACCCTATGACTTTTTCTTACAGACATACACAATGGTATCCAGCAAAACACACACACACACATACACTATCACACGCACAACACAGCACTCACACTGGGTCCCCGGCATAGCCATCAACAGTTGGAACTGCCCTAACATACTCACAAACGTGGTCCCAACACACACATACACAAGAAACACACACAAACTCCCATTGACTTTTACTTACAGTCATGCACAATGGTTTCCGCAAACACACACACACACACACTATCACACTCACAACACAGCATTCACACTGGCACTTGAATCTGCCCTAACATACAAACAAACGTGGTCCCGACACACACATACACAAGAAACACACACAAACAGCCATCAACTTTTTGTTACAGGCAGACAGAGTGGGGTTTCCCAAAACACACACACACACACACACACACTGTCACACTAACAGCACACTACGCAAACTGGGCCTCGGCAGAGCCATCAACACTTGGAACTGCCCTAACATACTCACAAACGTTTTCCCGACACACACATACACAAGAAACACACACAAACACCCATCGACTTTTTCTTACAGGCATACACAACGGTTTCCCGCGAACACACACACACACAGTCACACTTACAACACAGCACTCACAATGGGTATCCAGCAGAACCATCAACACTTGGAACTGCCCTAAAATATTGACAAATGTGGTCGCGACACACACATATACATGAAACTCACACAAACATCCATCGACTTATTCTTACAGGCATACACAATGTTTTCCCGCCAACACAAACACACACAGAAACACACACTGCCACACTCACAACACAGCATTCACACTGGCACTTGGAACTGCCACAACATACTCACATACGTGGTCCCGACACACACATACACAAGAAACACACACAAACACCCATCGACTTTTTCTTAGAAGCATACACTGTGGGGTTCCCCCAAACACACACACACACACACAGAGACACACACACACTATCACACTCACAACACAGCACTCTCACTGGGTCTCCAGCAGAGCCATCAACACTTGGAACTGCCCTAACATATTCACAAATGTGGTCCCGACACACACATACAGAAGGAACACACACAAACACCCATGGAATTTTTCTTATAGGCATACAGACTGGTTTCCTGCAAACACACACACAGACACGCACACACACTGTCACACCCACAACATACACTCACACTGGATATCCAGCAAACTCGTGAACACTTGGAACTGCCCTCACACACTCACAAATGTGGATCTGAAACACAATACGCAAGAACACACAAATACACCCATCGACTTTTTCATACAGGCATACACAATGGTTACCCGAAAACACACATACACACACACACACACACTCTCACACTCACAACACAGCACTCACTCTGTACCTCGGCAGAGACATCAACACTTGGAACTGCCCTCACACACTCACAAATGTGGATCTGAAACACAATACGCAAGAACACACAAATACACCCATCGACTTTTTCATACAGGCATACACAATGGTTATCGGAAAACTAACACACACACACACTGTCACACTCGCAACACAGCACTCACACTGGGCCTCGGCAGAGCCATCAACACTTGGAACTGCGCTAACATACTGACAAACGTTTTCCCGACACACACATACACAAGAAACACACACAAACACCCATCGACTTTTTCTTACAGGCGTACACAGGGGGTTCTGAAACACACACAGACTCACACACACTATCACACTCACAACACAGCACTCACACTGGGTCTCCAACACAGCCGTCAACACTTGGAACTGCTTTAACATAATCACAAACATGGTCCTGACACACACATATAGAAATAACACACACAAACACCCATCGACTTTTTCTTGCAGGCATACACAATGGTTTCCTGCAAACACACACACACACACACACACACAAAAGTCACACTCACGACAGAGCACTCACATTGGATCTCCAGCAGAGCCATGAACACTTGGAATTACCTTAACATATTCACAAACGTGGTCCCGAAACACACATGCAGAAGAAACACACAAAAACACCCTACGACTTTTTCTTACAGACATACACAATGGTATCCAGCCAAACACACACACACACACACACATACACTATCACACGCACAACACAGCACTCACACTGGGTCCCCGGCATAGCCATCAACAGTTGGAACTGCCCTAACATACTCACAAACGTGGTCCCGACACACACATACACAAGAAACACACACAAACTCCCATTGACTTTTACTTACAGTCATGCACAATGGTTTCCGCAAACACACACACACACACACTATCACACTCACAACACAGCATTCACACTGGCACTTGAATCTGCCCTAACATACAAACAAACGTGGTCCCGACACACACATACACAAGAAACACACACAAACACCCATCAACATTTTGTTACAGGCAGACAAAGTGGGGTATGCCCAAACACACACACACACACACACACACACACACTGTCACACTAACAGCACAGTACGCACACTGGGCCTCGGCAGAGCCATCAACACTTGGAACTGCCCTAACATACTCACAAACGTTTTCCCGACACACACATACACAAGAAACACACACAAACACCCATCGACTTTTTCTTACAGGCATACACAACGGTTTCCCGCGAACACACACACACACAGTCACACTTACAACACAGCACTCACAATGGGTATCCAGCAGAACCATCAACACTTGGAACTGCCCTAAAATATTGACAAATGTGGTCGCGACACACACATACACATGAAACTCACACAAACATCTATCGACTTATTCTTACAGGCATACACAATGTTTTCCCGCCAACACAAACACACACAGAAACACACACTGCCACACTCACAACACAGCATTCACACTGGCACTTGGAACTGCCACAACATACTCACATACGTGGTCCCGACACACACATACACAAGAAACACACACAAACACCCATCGACTTTTTCTTAGAAGCATACACTGTGGGGTTCCCCCAAACACACACACACACAGAGACACACACACACTATCACACTCACAACACAGCACTCTCACTGGGTCTCCAGCAGAGCCATCAACACTTGGAACTGCCCTAACATATTCACAAATGTGGTCCCGACACACACATACAGAAGAAACACACACAAACACCCATGGAATTTTTCTTATAGGCATACAGACTGGTTTCCTGCAAACACACACACAGACACGCACACACACTGTCACACTCACAACACACACTCACACTGGATATCCAGCAAACTCGTGAACACTTGGAACTGCCCTCACACACTCAGAAATGTGGATCTGAAACACTATACGCAAGAACACAAAAATACACCCATCGACTTTTTCATACAGGCATACACAATGGTTACCCGAAAACACACACACACACACACACACACACACTCTCACACTCACAACACAGCACTCACTCTGTACCTCGGCAGAGACATCAACACTTGGAACTGCCCTCACACACTCACAAATGTGGATCTGAAACACAATACGCAAGAACACACAAATACACCCATCGACTTTTTCATACAGGCATACACAATGGTTATCGGAAAACTAACACACACACACACACACTGTCACACTCGCAACACAGCACTCACACTGGGCCTCGGCAGAGCCATCAACAGTTGGAACTGCGCTAACATACTGACAAACGTTTTCCCGACACACACATACACAAGAAACACACACAAACACCCATCGACTTTTTCTTACAGGCGTACACAGGGGGTTCTGAAACACACACAGACTCACACACACTATCACACTCACAACACAGCACTCACACTGGGTCTCCAACACAGCCGTCAACATTTGGAACTGCTTTAACATAATCACAAACATGGTCCTGACACACACATATACAAATAACACACACAGACACCCATCGACTTTTTCTTGCAGGCATACACAATGGTTTCCTGCAAACACACACACACACACACACACAAAAGTCACACTCACGACAGAGCACTCACATTGGATCTCCAGCAGAGCCATGAACACTTGGAATTACCTTAACATATTCACAAACGTGGTCCCGAAACACACATGCAGAAGAAACACACAAAAACACCCTACGACTTTTTCTTACAGACATACACAATGGTATCCAGCAAAACACACACACACACACACATACACTATCACACGCACAACACAGCACTCACACTGGGTCCCCGGCATAGCCATCAACAGTTGGAACTGCCCTAACATACTCACAAACGTGGTCCCGACACACACATACACAAGAAACACACACAAACTCCCATTGACTTTTACTTACAGTCATGCACAATGGTTTCCGCAAACACACACACACACACACTATCACACTCACAACACAGCATTCACACTGGCACTTGAATCTGCCCTAACATACAAACAAACGTGGTCCCGACACACACATACACAAGAAACACACACAAACACCCATCAACATTTTGTTACAGGCAGACAGAGTGGGGTTTCCCCAAACACACACACACACACACACACACACACTGTCACACTAACAGCACACTACGCACACTGGGCCTCGGCAGAGCCATCAACACTTGGAACTGCCCTAACATACTCACAAACGTTTTCCCGACACACACATACACAAGAAACACACACAAACACCCATCGACTTTTTCTTACAGGCATACACAACGGTTTCCCGCGAACACACACACACACAGTCACACTTACAACACAGCACTCACAATGGGTATCCAGCAGAACCATCAACACTTGGAACTGCCCTAAAATATTGACAAATGTGGTCGCGACACACACATACACATGAAACTCACACAAACATCTATCGACTTATTCTTACAGGCATACACAATGTTTTCCCGCCAACACAAACACACACAGAAACACACACTGCCACACTCACAACACAGCATTCACACTGGCACTTGGAACTGCCACAACATACTCACATACGTGGTCCCGACACACACATACACAAGAAACACACACAAACACCCATCGACTTTTTCTTACAGGCATACACTGTGGGGTTCCCCCAAACACACACACACACAGAGACACACACACACTATCACACTCACAACACAGCACTCTCACTGGGTCTCCAGCAGAGCCATCAACACTTGGAACTGCCCTAACATATTCACAAATGTGGTCCCGACACACACATACAGAAGAAACACACACAAACACCCATGGAATTTTTCTTATAGGCATACAGACTGGTTTCCTGCAAACACACACACAGACACGCACACACACTGTCACACTCACAACACACACTCACACTGGATATCCAGCAAACTCGTGAACACTTGGAACTGCCCTCACACACTCAGAAATGTGGATCTGAAACACTATACGCAAGAACACAAAAATACACCCATCGACTTTTTCATACAGGCATACACAATGGTTACCCGAAAACACACACACACACACACACACTCTCACACTCACAACACAGCACTCACTCTGTACCTCGGCAGAGACATCAACACTTGGAACTGCCCTCACACACTCACAAATGTGGATCTGAAACACAATACGCAAGAACACACAAATACACCCATCGACTTTTTCATACAGGCATACACAATGGTTACCGGAAAACACACACACACACACACACACTGTCACACTCGCAACACAGCACTCACACTGGGCCTCGGCAGAGCCATCAACACTTGGAACTGCGCTAACATACTGACAAACGTTTTCCCGACACACACATACACAAGAAACACACACAAACACCCATCGACTTTTTCTTACAGGCGTACACAGGGGGTTCTGAAACACACACAGACACACACACACTATCACACTCACAACACAGCACTCACACTGGGTCTCCAACACAGCCGTCAACACTTGGAACTGCTTTAACATAATCACAAACATGGTCCTGACACACACATATACAAATAACACACACAAACACCCATCGACTTTTTCTTGCAGGCATACACAATGGTTTCCTGCAAACACACACACACACACACACACAAAAGTCACACTCACGACAGAGCACTCACATTGGATCTCCAGTAGAGCCATGAACACTTGGAATTACCTTAACATATTCACAAACGTGGTCCCGACACACACATGCAGAAGAAACACACAAAAACACCCTACGACTTTTTCTTACAGACATACACAATGGTATCCAGCAAAACACACACACACACACATACACTATCACACGCACAACACAGCACTCACACTGGGTCCCCGGCATAGCCATCAACAGTTGGAACTGCCCTAACATACTCACAAACGTGGTCCCGACACACACATACACAAGAAACACACACAAACTCCCATTGACTTTTACTTACAGTCATGCACAATGGTTTCCGCAAACACACACACACACACTCTCACACTCACAACACAGCATTCACACTGGCACTTGAATCTGCCCTAACATACAAACAAACGTGGTCCCGACACACACATACAGAAGAAACACACACAAACACCCATCAACATTTTGTTACAGGCAGACAGAGTGGGGTTTCCCCAAACACACACACACACACACACACTGTCACACTAACAAAACACTATGCACACTGGGCCTCGGCAGAGCCATCAACACTTGGAACTGCCCTAACATACTCACAAACGTTTTCCCGAAACACACATACACAAGAAACGCACACAAACACCCATCGACTTTTTCTTACAGGCATACACAACGGTTTCCCGCGAACACACACACACACAGTCACACTTACAACACAGCACTCACAATGGGTATCCAGCAGAACCATCAACACTTGGAACTGCCCTGAAATATTGACAAATGTGGTCGCGACACACACATACACATGAAACTCACACAAACATCCACCGCCTTATTCTTACAGGCATACACAATGTTTTCCCGCCAACACAAACACACACAGAAACACACACTGCCACACTCACAACACAGCATTCACACTGGCACTTGGAACTGCCACAACATACTCACATACGTGGTCCCGACACACACATACACAAGAAACACACACAAACACCCATCGACTTTTTCTTAGAAGCATACACTGTCGGGTTCCCCCAAACACACACACCCACAGAGACACACACACACTATCACACTCACAACACAGCACTCTCACTGGGTCTCCAGCAGAGCCATCAACACTTGGAACTGCCCTAACATATTCACAAATGTGGTCCCGACACACACATACAGAAGAAACACACACAAACACCCATGGAATTTTTCTTATAGGCATACAGACTGGTTTCCTGCAAACACACACACAGACACGCACACACACTGTCACACTCACAACACACACTCACACTGGATATCCAGCAAACTCGTGAACACTTGGAACTGCCCTCACACACTCAGAAATGTGGATTTGAAACACTATACGCAAGAACACAAAAATACACCCATCGACTTTTTCATACAGGCATACACAATGGTTACCCGAAAACACACACACACACACACACACACACACTCTCACACTCACAACACAGCACTCACTCTGTACCTCGGCAGAGACATCAACACTTGGAACTGCCCTCACACACTCACAAATGTGGATCTGAAACACAATACGCAAGAACACACAAATACACCCATCGACTTTTTCATACAGGCATACACAATGGTTACCGGAAAACACACACACACACACACACACTGTCACACTCGCAACACAGCCTTCACACTGGGCCTCGGCAGAGCCATCAACACTTGGAACTGCCCTCACATACTGACAAACGTTTTCCCGACACACACATACACAAGAAACACACACAAACACCCATCAACTTTTTCTTACAGGCGTACACAGGGGGTTCTGAAACACACACAGACACCCACACACTATCACACTCACAACACAGCACTCACACTGGGTCTCCAACACAGCCGTCAACACTTGGAACTGCTTTAACATAATCACAAACATGGTCCTGACACACACATATACAAATAACACACACAAACACCCATCGACTTTTTCTTGCAGGCATACACAATGGTTTCCTGCAAACACACACACACACACACAAAAGTCACACTCACGACAGAGCACTCACATTGGATCTCCAGCAGAGCCATGAACACTTGGAATTACCTTAACATATTCACAAACGTGGTCCCGAAACACACATGCAGAAGAAACACACAAAAACACCCTACGACTTTTTCTTACAGACATACACAATGGTATCCAGCAAAACACACACACACACACACATACACTATCACACGCACAACACAGCACTCACACTGGGTCCCCGGCATAGCCATCAACAGTTGGAACTGCCCTAACATACTCACAAACGTGGTCCCGACACACACATACACAAGAAACACACACAAACTCCCATTGACTTTTACTTACAGTCATGCACAATGGTTTCCGCAAACACACACACACACACACACTATCACACTCACAACACAGCATTCACACTGGCACTTGAATCTGCCCTAACATACAAACAAACGTGGTCCCGACACACACATACACAAGAAACACACACAAACACCCATCAACATTTTGTTACAGGCAGACAGAGTGGGGTTTCCCCAAACACACACACACACACACACACACACACACTGTCACACTAACAGCACACTACGCACACTGGGCCTCGGCAGAGCCATCAACACTTGGAACTGCCCTAACATACTCACAAACGTTTTCCCGACACACACATACACAAGAAACACACACAAACACCCATCGACTTTTTCTTACAGGCATACACAACGGTTTCCCGCAAACACACACACACACAGGCACACTTACAACACAGCACTCACAATGGGTATCCAGCAGAACCATCAACACTTGGAACTGCCCTAAAATATTGACAAATGTGGTCGCGACACACACATACACATGAAACTCACACAAACATCTATCGACTTATTCTTACAGGCATACACAATGTTTTCCCGCCAACACAAACACACACAGAAACACACACTGCCACACTCACAACACAGCATTCACACTGGCACTTGGAACTGCCACAACATACTCACATACGTGGTCCCGACACACACATACACAAGAAACACACACAAACACCCATCGACTTTTTCTTAGAAGCATACACTGTGGGGTTCCCCCAAACACACACACACAAGGAGACACACACAACTATCACACTCACAACACAGCACTCTCACTGGGTCTCCAGCAGAGCCATCAACACTTGGAACTGCCCTAACATATTCACAAATGTGGTCCCGACACACACATACAGAAGAAACACACACAAACACCCATGGAATTTTTCTTATAGGCATACAGACTGGTTTCCTGCAAACACACACACAGACACGCACACACACTGTCACACTCACAACATACACTCACACTGGATATCCAGCAAACTCGTGAACACTTGGAACTGCCCTCACACACTCAGAAATGTGGATCTGAAACACAATACGCAAGAACACACAAATACACCCATCGACTTTTTCATACAGGCATACACAATGGTTACCCGAAAACACACATACACACACACACACACACTCTCACACTCACAACACAGCACTCACTCTGTACCTCGGCAGAGACATCAACACTTGGAACTGCCCTCACACACTCACAAATGTGGATCTGAAACACAATACGCAAGAACACACAAATACACCCATCGACTTTTTCATACAGGCATACACAATGGTTACCGTAAAACACACACACACACACACACACTGTCACACTCGCAACACAGCACTCACACTGGGCCTCGGCAGAGCCATCAACACTTGGAACTGCGCTAACATACTGACAAACGTTTTCCCGACTCACACATACACAAGAAACACACACAAACACCCATCGACTTTTTCTTACAGGCGTACACAGGGGGTTCTGAAACACACACAGACACACACACACTATCACACTCACAACACAGCACTCACACTGGGTCTCCAACACAGCCGTCAACACTTGGAACTGCTTTAACATAATCACAAACATGGTCCTGACACACACATATACAAATAACACACACAAACACCCATCGACTTTTTCTTGCAGGCATACACAATGGTTTCCTGCAAACACACACACACACACACACACACACACACAAAAGTCACACTCACGACAGAGCACTCACATTGGATCTCCAGCAGAGCCATGAACACTTGGAATTACCTTAACATATTCACAAACGTGGTCCCGAAACACACATGCAGAAGAAACACACAAAAACACCCTACGACTTTTTCTTACAGACATACACAATGGTATCCAGCAAAACACACACACACACACACATACACTATCACACGCACAACACAGCACTCACACTGGGTCCCCGGCATAGCCATCAACAGTTGGAACTGCCCTAACATACTCACAAACGTGGTCCCGACACACACATACACAAGAAACACACACAAACTCCCATTGACTTTTACTTACAGTCATGCACAATGGTTTCCGCAAACACACACACACACACACTATCACACTCACAACACAGCATTCACACTGGCACTTGAATCTGCCCTAACATACAAACAAACGTGGTCCCGACACACACATACACAAGAAACACACACAAACACCCATCAACATTTTGTTACAGGCAGACAGAGTGGGGTTTGCCCAAACACACACACACACACACACACACACACACTGTCACACTAACAGCACACTACGCACACTGGGCCTCGGCAGAGCCATCAACACTTGGAACTGCCCTAACATACTCACAAACGTTTTCCCGACACACACATACACAAGAAACACACACAAACACCCATCGACTTTTTCTTACAGGCATACACAACGGTTTCCCGCGAACACACACACACACAGTCACACTTACAACACAGCACTCACAATGGGTATCCAGCAGAACCATCAACACTTGGAACTGCCCTAAAATATTGACAAATGTGGTCGCGACACACACATACACATGAAACTCACACAAACATCCATCGACTTATTCTTACAGGCATACACAATGTTTTCCCGCCAACACAAACACACACAGAAACACACACTGCCACACTCACAACACAGCATTCACACTGGCACTTGGAACTGCCACAACATACTCACATACGTGGTCCCGACACACACATACACAAGAAACACACACAAACACCCATCGACTTTTTCTTAGAAGCATACACTGTGGGGTTCCCCCAAACACACACACACACAGAGACACACACACACTATCACACTCACAACACAGCACTCTCACTGGGTCTCCAGCAGAGCCATCAACACTTGGAACCGCCCTAACATATTCACAAATGTGGTCCCGACACACACATACAGAAGAAACACACACAAACACCCATGGAATTTTTCTTATAGGCATACAGACTGGTTTCCTTCAAACAAACACACAGACACGCACACACACTGTCACACTCACAACACACACTCACACTGGATATCCAGCAAACTCGTGAACACTTGGAACTGCCCTCACACACTCAGAAATGTGGATCTGAAACACTATACGCAAGAACACAAAAATACACCCATCGACTTTTTCATACAGGCATACACAATGGTTACCCGAAAACACACACACACACACACACACACACACTCTCACACTCACAACACAGCACTCACTCTGTACCTCGGCAGAGACATCAACACTTGGAACTGCCCTCACACACTCACAAATGTGGATCTGAAACACAATACGCAAGAACACACAAATACACCCATCGACTTTTTCATACAGGCATACACAATGGTTACCGGAAAACACACACACACACACACACACACACACTGTCACACTCGCAACACAGCACTCACACTGGGCCTCGGCAGAGCCATCAACACTTGGAACTGCCCTAACATACTCACAAACGTTTTCCCGACACACACATACACAAGAAACACACACAAACACCCATCGACTTTTTCTTACAGGCGTACACAGGGGGTTCTGAAACACACACAGACACACACACTATCACACTCACAACACAGCACTCACACTGGGTCTCCAACACAGCCGTCAACACTTGGAACTGCTTTAACATAATCACAAACATGGTCCTGACACACACATATACAAATAACACACACAAACACCCATCGACTTTTTCTTGCAGGCATACACAATGGTTTCCTGCAAACACACACACACACACACACACACACAAAAGTCACACTCACGACAGAGCACTCACATTGGATCTCCAGCAGAGCCATGAACACTTGGAATTACCTTAACATATTCACAAACGTGGTCCCGAAACACACATGCAGAAGAAACACACAAAAACACCCTACGACTTTTTCTTACAGACATACACAATGGTATCCAGCCAAACACACACACACACACACACATACACTATCACACGCACAACACAGCACTCACACTGGGTCCCCGGCATAGCCATCAACAGTTGGAACTGCCCTAACATACTCACAAACGTGGTCCCGACACACACATACACAAGAAACACACACAAACTCCCATTGACTTTTACTTACAGTCATGCACAATGGTTTCCGCAAACACACACACACACACACTATCACACTCACAACACAGCATTCACACTGGCACTTGAATCTGCCCTAACATACAAACAAACGTGGTCCCGACACACACATACACAAGAAACACACACAAACACCCATCAACATTTTGTTACAGGCAGACAGAGTGGGGTTTCCCCAAACACACACTCACACACACACACACACACACACTGTCACACTAACAGCACAGTACGCACACTGGGCCTCGGCAGAGCCATCAACACTTGGAACTGCCCTAACATACTCACAAACGTTTTCCCGACACACACATACACAAGAAACACACACAAACACCCATCGACTTTTTCTTACAGGCATACACAACGGTTTCCCGCGAACACACACACACAGAGTCACACTTACAACACGGCACTCACAATGGGTATCCAGCAGAACCATCAACACTTGGAACTGCCCTAAAATATTGACAAATGTGGTCGCGACACACACATACACATGAAACTCACACAAACATCCATCGACTTATTCTTACAGGCATACACAATGTTTTCCCGCCAACACAAACACACACAGAAACACACACTGCCACACTCACAACACAGCATTCACACTGGCACTTGGAACTGCCACAACATACTCACATACGTGGTCCCGACACACACATACACAAGAAACACACACAAACACCCATCGACTTTTTCTTAGAAGCATACACTGTGGGGTTCCCCCAAACACACACACACACACACAGAGACACACACACACTATCACACTCACAACACAGCACTCTCACTGGGTCTCCAGCAGAGCCATCAACACTTGGAACTGCCCTAACATATTCACAAATGTGGTCCCGACACACACATACAGAAGAAACACACACAAACACCCATGGAATTTTTCTTATAGGCATACAGACTGGTTTCCTGCAAACACACACACAGACACGCACACACACTGTCACACTCACAACACACACTCACACTGGATATCCAGCAAACTCGTGAACACTTGGAACTGCCCTCACACACTCACAAATGTGGATCTGAAACACTATACGCAAGAACACAAAAATACACCCATCGACTTTTTCATACAGGCATACACAATGGTTACCCGAAAACACACACACACACACACACACACACACTCTCACACTCACAACACAGCACTCACTCTGTACCTCGGCAGAGACATCAACACTTGGAACTGCCCTCACACACTCACAAATGTGGATCTGAAACACAATACGCAAGAACACACAAATACACCCATCGACTTTTTCATACAGGCATACACAATGGTTACCGGAAAACACACACACACACACACACACACACACTGTCACACTCGCAACACAGCACTCACACTGGGCCTCGGCAGAGCCATCAACACTTGGAACTGCCCTAACATACTCACAAACGTTTTCCCGACACACACATACACAAGAAACACACACAAACACCCATCGACTTTTTCTTACAGGCGTACACAGGGGGTTCTGAAACACACACAGACACACACACTATCACACTCACAACACAGCACTCACACTGGGTCTCCAACACAGCCGTCAACACTTGGAACTGCTTTAACATAATCACAAACATGGTCCTGACACACACATATACAAATAACACACACAAACACCCATCGACTTTTTCTTGCAGGCATACACAATGGTTTCCTGCAAACACACACACACACACACACACACACAAAAGTCACACTCACGACAGAGCACTCACATTGGATCTCCAGCAGAGCCATGAACACTTGGAATTACCTTAACATATTCACAAACGTGGTCCCGAAACACACATGCAGAAGAAACACACAAAAACACCCTACGACTTTTTCTTACAGACATACACAATGGTATCCAGCCAAACACACACACACACACACACATACACTATCACACGCACAACACAGCACTCACACTGGGTCCCCGGCATAGCCATCAACAGTTGGAACTGCCCTAACATACTCACAAACGTGGTCCCGACACACACATACACAAGAAACACACACAAACTCCCATTGACTTTTACTTACAGTCATGCACAATGGTTTCCGCAAACACACACACACACACACTATCACACTCACAACACAGCATTCACACTGGCACTTGAATCTGCCCTAACATACAAACAAACGTGGTCCCGACACACACATACACAAGAAACACACACAAACACCCATCAACATTTTGTTACAGGCAGACAGAGTGGGGTTTCCCCAAACACACACTCACACACACACACACACACACACTGTCACACTAACAGCACAGTACGCACACTGGGCCTCGGCAGAGCCATCAACACTTGGAACTGCCCTAACATACTCACAAACGTTTTCCCGACACACACATACACAAGAAACACACACAAACACCCATCGACTTTTTCTTACAGGCATACACAACGGTTTCCCGCGAACACACACACACAGAGTCACACTTACAACACGGCACTCACAATGGGTATCCAGCAGAACCATCAACACTTGGAACTGCCCTAAAATATTGACAAATGTGGTCGCGACACACACATACACATGAAACTCACACAAACATCCATCGACTTATTCTTACAGGCATACACAATGTTTTCCCGCCAACACAAACACACACAGAAACACACACTGCCACACTCACAACACAGCATTCACACTGGCACTTGGAACTGCCACAACATACTCACATACGTGGTCCCGACACACACATACACAAGAAACACACACAAACACCCATCGACTTTTTCTTAGAAGCATACACTGTGGGGTTCCCCCAAACACACACACACACACACAGAGACACACACACACTATCACACTCACAACACAGCACTCTCACTGGGTCTCCAGCAGAGCCATCAACACTTGGAACTGCCCTAACATATTCACAAATGTGGTCCCGACACACACATACAGAAGAAACACACACAAACACCCATGGAATTTTTCTTATAGGCATACAGACTGGTTTCCTGCAAACACACACACAGACACGCACACACACTGTCACACTCACAACACACACTCACACTGGATATCCAGCAAACTCGTGAACACTTGGAACTGCCCTCACACACTCAGAAATGTGGATCTGAAACACTATACGCAAGAACACAAAAATACACCCATCGACTTTTTCATACAGGCATACACAATGGTTACCCGAAAACACACACACACACACACACACACACACTCTCACACTCACAACACAGCACTCACTCTGTACCTCGGCAGAGACATCAACACTTGGAACTGCCCTCACACACTCACAAATGTGGATCTGAAACACAATACGCAAGAACACACAAATACACCCATCGACTTTTTCATACAGGCATACACAATGGTTACCGGAAAACACACACACACACACACACACACACACTGTCACACTCGCAACACAGCACTCACACTGGGCCTCGGCAGAGCCATCAACACTTGGAACTGCCCTAACATACTCACAAACGTTTTCCCGACACACACATACACAAGAAACACACACAAACACCCATCGACTTTTTCTTACAGGCGTACACAGGGGGTTCTGAAACACACACAGACACACACACTATCACACTCACAACACAGCACTCACACTGGGTCTCCAACACAGCCGTCAACACTTGGAACTGCTTTAACATAATCACAAACATGGTCCTGACACACACATATACAAATAACACACACAAACACCCATCGACTTTTTCTTGCAGGCATACACAATGGTTTCCTGCAAACACACACACACACACACACACACACAAAAGTCACACTCACGACAGAGCACTCACATTGGATCTCCAGCAGAGCCATGAACACTTGGAATTACCTTAACATATTCACAAACGTGGTCCCGAAACACACATGCAGAAGAAACACACAAAAACACCCTACGACTTTTTCTTACAGACATACACAATGGTATCCAGCCAAACACACACACACACACACACATACACTATCACACGCACAACACAGCACTCACACTGGGTCCCCGGCATAGCCATCAACAGTTGGAACTGCCCTAACATACTCACAAACGTGGTCCCGACACACACATACACAAGAAACACACACAAACTCCCATTGACTTTTACTTACAGTCATGCACAATGGTTTCCGCAAACACACACACACACACACTATCACACTCACAACACAGCATTCACACTGGCACTTGAATCTGCCCTAACATACAAACAAACGTGGTCCCGACACACACATACACAAGAAACACACACAAACACCCATCAACATTTTGTTACAGGCAGACAGAGTGGGGTTTCCCCAAACACACACTCACACACACACACACACACACACTGTCACACTAACAGCACAGTACGCACACTGGGCCTCGGCAGAGCCATCAACACTTGGAACTGCCCTAACATACTCACAAACGTTTTCCCGACACACACATACACAAGAAACACACACAAACACCCATCGACTTTTTCTTACAGGCATACACAACGGTTTCCCGCGAACACACACACACAGAGTCACACTTACAACACGGCACTCACAATGGGTATCCAGCAGAACCATCAACACTTGGAACTGCCCTAAAATATTGACAAATGTGGTCG
Source organism: Ursus arctos (assembly GCF_023065955.2). Lineage (NCBI taxonomy): Eukaryota > Metazoa > Chordata > Mammalia > Carnivora > Ursidae > Ursus > Ursus arctos. The sequence continues at coordinate 12,450,146 of NC_079874.1, read as the reverse complement.
CGACACACACATACACATGAAACTCACACAAACATCCATCGACTTATTCTTACAGGCATACACAATGTTTTCCCGCCAACACAAACACACACAGAAACACACACTGCCACACTCACAACACAGCATTCACACTGGCACTTGGAACTGCCACAACATACTCACATACGTGGTCCCGACACACACATACACAAGAAACACACACAAACACCCATCGACTTTTTCTTAGAAGCATACACTGTGGGGTTCCCCCAAACACACACACACACACACAGAGACACACACACACTATCACACTCACAACACAGCACTCTCACTGGGTCTCCAGCAGAGCCATCAACACTTGGAACTGCCCTAACATATTCACAAATGTGGTCCCGACACACACATACAGAAGAAACACACACAAACACCCATGGAATTTTTCTTATAGGCATACAGACTGGTTTCCTGCAAACACACACACAGACACGCACACACACTGTCACACTCACAACACACACTCACACTGGATATCCAGCAAACTCGTGAACACTTGGAACTGCCCTCACACACTCAGAAATGTGGATCTGAAACACTATACGCAAGAACACAAAAATACACCCATCGACTTTTTCATACAGGCATACACAATGGTTACCCGAAAACACACACACACACACACACACACACACTCTCACACTCACAACACAGCACTCACTCTGTACCTCGGCAGAGACATCAACACTTGGAACTGCCCTCACACACTCACAAATGTGGATCTGAAACACAATACGCAAGAACACACAAATACACCCATCGACTTTTTCATACAGGCATACACAATGGTTACCGGAAAACACACACACACACACACACACACACACTGTCACACTCGCAACACAGCACTCACACTGGGCCTCGGCAGAGCCATCAACACTTGGAACTGCCCTAACATACTCACAAACGTTTTCCCGACACACACATACACAAGAAACACACACAAACACCCATCGACTTTTTCTTACAGGCGTACACAGGGGGTTCTGAAACACACACAGACACACACACTATCACACTCACAACACAGCACTCACACTGGGTCTCCAACACAGCCGTCAACACTTGGAACTGCTTTAACATAATCACAAACATGGTCCTGACACACACATATACAAATAACACACACAAACACCCATCGACTTTTTCTTGCAGGCATACACAATGGTTTCCTGCAAACACACACACACACACACACACACACAAAAGTCACACTCACGACAGAGCACTCACATTGGATCTCCAGCAGAGCCATGAACACTTGGAATTACCTTAACATATTCACAAACGTGGTCCCGAAACACACATGCAGAAGAAACACACAAAAACACCCTACGACTTTTTCTTACAGACATACACAATGGTATCCAGCCAAACACACACACACACACACACATACACTATCACACGCACAACACAGCACTCACACTGGGTCCCCGGCATAGCCATCAACAGTTGGAACTGCCCTAACATACTCACAAACGTGGTCCCGACACACACATACACAAGAAACACACACAAACTCCCATTGACTTTTACTTACAGTCATGCACAATGGTTTCCGCAAACACACACACACACACACTATCACACTCACAACACAGCATTCACACTGGCACTTGAATCTGCCCTAACATACAAACAAACGTGGTCCCGACACACACATACACAAGAAACACACACAAACACCCATCAACATTTTGTTACAGGCAGACAGAGTGGGGTTTCCCCAAACACACACTCACACACACACACACACACACACTGTCACACTAACAGCACAGTACGCACACTGGGCCTCGGCAGAGCCATCAACACTTGGAACTGCCCTAACATACTCACAAACGTTTTCCCGACACACACATACACAAGAAACACACACAAACACCCATCGACTTTTTCTTACAGGCATACACAACGGTTTCCCGCGAACACACACACACAGAGTCACACTTACAACACGGCACTCACAATGGGTATCCAGCAGAACCATCAACACTTGGAACTGCCCTAAAATATTGACAAATGTGGTCGCGACACACACATACACATGAAACTCACACAAACATCCATCGACTTATTCTTACAGGCATACACAATGTTTTCCCGCCAACACAAACACACACAGAAACACACACTGCCACACTCACAACACAGCATTCACACTGGCACTTGGAACTGCCACAACATACTCACATACGTGGTCCCGACACACACATACACAAGAAACACACACAAACACCCATCGACTTTTTCTTAGAAGCATACACTGTGGGGTTCCCCCAAACACACACACACACACACAGAGACACACACACACTATCACACTCACAACACAGCACTCTCACTGGGTCTCCAGCAGAGCCATCAACACTTGGAACTGCCCTAACATATTCACAAATGTGGTCCCGACACACACATACAGAAGAAACACACACAAACACCCATGGAATTTTTCTTATAGGCATACAGACTGGTTTCCTGCAAACACACACACAGACACGCACACACACTGTCACACTCACAACACACACTCACACTGGATATCCAGCAAACTCGTGAACACTTGGAACTGCCCTCACACACTCACAAATGTGGATCTGAAACACAATACGCAAGAACACACAAATACACCCATCGACTTTTTCATACAGGCATACACAATGGTTACCCGAAAACACACACACACACACACACACACTCTCACACTCACAACACAGCACTCACTCTGTACCTCGGCAGAGACATCAACACTTGGAACTGCCCTCACACACTCACAAATGTGGATCTGAAACACAATACGCAAGAACACACAAATACACCCATCGACTTTTTCATACAGGCATACACAATGGTTACCGGAAAACACACACACACACACACACACACTGTCACACTCGCAACACAGCACTCACACTGGGCCTCGGCAGAGCCATCAACACTTGGAACTGCCCTAACATACTCACAAACGTTTTCCCGACACACACATACACAAGAAACACACACAAACACCCATGGAATTTTTCTTACAGGCATACACAGGGGGTTCTGAAACACACACAGACACACACACACTATCACACTCACAACACCGCACTCACACTGGGTCTCCAACACAGCCGTCAACACTTGGAACTGCTTTAACATAATCACAAACAGGGTCCTGACACACACATATACAAATAACACACACAAACACCCATCGACTTTTTCTTGCAGGCATACACAATGGTTTCCTGCAAACACACACACACACACACACACAAAAGTCACACTCACGACAGAGCACTCACATTGGATCTCCAGCAGAGCCATGAACACTTGGAATTACCTTAACATATTCACAAACGTGGTCCCGAAACACACATGCAGAAGAAACACACAAAAACACCCTACGACTTTTTCTTACAGACATACACAATGGTATCCAGCCAAACACACACACACACACACACACACATACATATCACACGCACAACACAGCACTCACACTGGGTCCCCGGCATAGCCATCAACAGTTGGAACTGCCCTAACATACTCACAAACGTGGTCCCGACACACACATACACAAGAAACACACACAAACTCCCATTGACTTTTACTTACAGTCATGCACAATGGTTTCCGCAAACACACACACACACACACTATCACACTCACAACACAGCATTCACACTGGCACTTGAATCTGCCCTAACATACAAACAAACGTGGTCCCGACACACACATACACAAGAAACACACACAAACACCCATCAACATTTTGTTACAGGCAGACAGAGTGGGGTTTCCCCAAACACACACTCACACACACACACACACACACTGTCACACTAACAGCACAGTACGCACACTGGGCCTCGGCAGAGCCATCAACATTTGGAACTGCCCTAACATACTCACAAACGTTTTCCCGACACACACATACACAAGAAACACACACAAACACCCATCGACTTTTTCTTACAGGCATACACAACGGTTTCCCGCGAACACACACACACACAGTCACACTTACAACACAGCACTCACAATGGGTATCCAGCAGAACCATCAACACTTGGAACTGCCCTAAAATATTGACAAATGTGGTCGCGACACACACATACACATGAAACTCACACACACATCCATCGACTTATTCTTACAGGCATACACAATGTTTTCCCGCCAACACAAACACACACAGAAACACACACTGCCACACTCACAACACAGCATTCACACTGGCACTTGGAACTGCCACAACATACTCACATACGTGGTCCCGACACACACATACACAAGAAACACACACAAACACCCATCGACTTTTTCTTAGAAGCATACACTGTGGGGTTCCCCCAAACACACACACACACAGAGACACACACACACTATCACACTCACAACACAGCACTCTCACTGGGTCTCCAGCAGAGCCATCAACACTTGGAACTGCCCTAACATATTCACAAATGTGGTCCCGACACACACATACAGAAGAAACACACACAAACACCCATGGAATTTTTCTTATAGGCATACAGACTGGTTTCCTGCAAACACACACACAGACACGCACACACACTGTCACACTCACAACACACACTCACACTGGATATCCAGCAAACTCGTGAACACTTGGAACTGCCCTCACACACTCACAAATGTGGATCTGAAACACAATACGCAAGAACACACAAATACACCCATCGACTTTTTCATACAGGCATACACAATGGTTACCGGAAAACACACACACACACACACACTGTCACACTCGCAACACAGCACTCACACTGGGCCTCGGCAGAGCCATCAACACTTGGAACTGCCCTAACATACTCACAAACGTTTTCCCGACACACACATACACAAGAAACACACACAAACACCCATGGAATTTTTCTTACAGGCGTACACAGGGGGTTCTGAAACACACACAGACACACACACACTATCACACTCACAACACCGCACTCACACTGGGTCTCCAACACAGCCGTCAACACTTGGAACTGCTTTAACATAATCACAAACATGGTCCTGACACACACATATACAAATAACACACACAAACACCCATCGACTTTTTCTTGCAGGCATACACAATGGTTTCCTGCAAACACACACACACACACACACACACACAAAAGTCACACTCACGACAGAGCACTCACATTGGATCTCCAGCAGAGCCATGAACACTTGGAATTACCTTAACATATTCACAAACGTGGTCCCGAAACACACATGCAGAAGAAACACACAAAAACACCCTACGACTTTTTCTTACAGACATACACAATGGTATCCAGCAAAACACACACACACACACACACCTACACTATCACACGCACAACACAGCACTCACACTGGGTCCCCGGCATAGCCATCAACAGTTGGAACTGCCCTAACATACTCACAAACGTGGTCCCGACACACACATACACAAGAAACACACACAAACTCCCATTGACTTTTACTTACAGTCATGCACAATGGTTTCCGCAAACACACACACACACACACACTATCACACTCAAAACACAGCATTCACACTGGCACTTGAATCTGCCCTAACATACAAACAAACGTGGTCCCGACCCACACATACACAAGAAACACACACAAACACCCATCAACATTTAGTTACAGGCAGACAGAGTGGGGTTTCCCCAAACACACACACACACACACACACACACACACTGTCACACTAACAGCACAGTACGCACACTGGGCCTCGGCAGAGCCATCAACACTTGGAACTGCCCTAACATACTCACAAACGTTTTCCCGACACACACATACACAAGAAACACACACAAACATCCATCGACTTTTTCTTACAGGCATACACAACGGTTTCCCGCGAACACACACACAAAGAGTCACACTTACAACACAGCAGTCACAATGGGTATCCAGCAGAACCATGAACACTTGGAACTGCCCTAAAATATTGACAAATGTGGTCGCGACACACACATACACATGAAACTCACACAAACATCCATCGCCTTATTCTTACAGGCATACACAATGTTTTCCCGCCAACACAAACACACACAGAAACACACACTGCCACACTCACAACACAGCATTCACACTGGCACTTGGAACTGCCACAACATACTCACATACGTGGTCCCGACACACACATACACAAGAAACACACACAAACACCCATCGACTTTTTCTTAGAAGCACACACTGTCGGGTTCCCCCAAACACACACACACAGAGACACACACACACTATCACACTCACAACACAGCACTCTCACTGGGTCTCCAGCAGAGCCATCAACACTTGGAACTGCCCTAACATATTCACAAATGTGGTCCCGACACACACATACAGAAGAAACACACACAAACACCCATGGAATTTTTCTTATAGGCGTACAGACTGGTTTCCTGCAAACACACACACAGACACGCACACACACTGTCACACTCACAACACACACTCACACTGGATATCCAGCAAACTCGTGAACACTTGGAACTGCCCTCACACACTCACAAATGTGGATCTGAAACACAATACGCAAGAACACACAAATACACCCATTGACTTTTTCATACAGGCATACACAATGGTTACCCGAAAACACACACACACACACACACACTCTCACACTCACAGCACAGCACTCACTCTGTACCTCGGCAGAGACATCAACACTTGGAACTGCCCTCACACACTCACAAATGTGGATCTGAAACACAATACGCAAGAACACACAAATACACCCATCGACTTTTTCATACAGGCATACACAATGGTTACCGGACAACACTCACACACACACACACACACTGTCACACTCGCAACACAGCACTCACACTGGGCCTCGGCAGAGCCATCAACACTTGGAACTGCCCTCACACACTCACAAACGTTTTCCCGACACACACATACACAAGAAACACACACAAACACCCATCGACTTTTTCTTACAGGCGTACACAGGGGGTTCTGAAACACACACAGACACACACACACTATCACACTCACAACACCGCACTCACACTGGGTCTCCAACACAGCCGTCAACACTTGGAACTGCTTTAACATAATCACAAACATGGTCCTGACACACACATATACAAAAACACACACAAACACCCATCGACTTTTTCTTGCAGGCATACACAATGGTTTCCTGCAAACACACACACACACACACACACACACAAAAGTCACACTCACGACAGAGCACTCACATTGGATCTCCAGCAGAGCCATGAACACTTGGAATTACCTTAACATATTCACAAACGTGGTCCCGAAACACACATGCAGAAGAAACACACAAAAACACCCTACGACTTTTTCTTACAGACATACACAATGGTATCCAGCCAAACACACACACACACACACACATACACTATCACACGCACAACACAGCACTCACACTGGGTCCCCGGCATAGCCATCAACAGTTGGAACTGCCCTAACATACTCACAAACGTGGTCCCGACACACACATACACAAGAAACACACACAAACTCCCATTGACTTTTACTTACAGTCATGCACAATGGTTTCCGCAAACACACACACATACACTATCACACTCACAACACAGCATTCACACTGGCACTTGAATCTGCCCTAACATACAAACAAACGTGGTCCCGACACACACATACACAAGAAACACACACAAACACCCATCAACATTTTGTTACAGGCAGACAGAGTGGGGTTTCCCCAAACACACACACACACACACACACACACTGTCACACTAACAGCACAGTACGCACACTGGGCCTCGGCAGAGCCATCAACACTTGGAACTGCCCTAACATACTCACAAACGTTTTCCCGACACACACATACACAAGAAACACACACAAACACCCATCGACTTTTTCTTACAGGCATACACAACGGTTTCCCGCGAACACACACACACAGAGTCACACTTACAACACAGCACTCACAATGGGTATCCAGCAGACCCATCAACACTTGGAACTGCCCTAAAATATTGACAAATGTGGTCGCGACACACACATACACATGAAACTCACACAAACATCCATCGACTTATTCTTACAGGCATACACAATGTTTTCCCGCCAACACAAACACACACAGAAACACACACTGCCACACTCACAACACAGCATTCACACTGGCACTTGGAACTGCCACAACATACTCACATACGTGGTCCCGACACACACATACACAAGAAACACACACAAACACCCATCGACTTTTTCTTAGAAGCATACACTGTGGGGTTCCCCCAAACACACACACACACAGAGACACACACACACTATCACACTCACAACACAGCACTCTCACTGGGTCTCCAGCAGAGCCATCAACACTTGGAACTGCCCTAACATATTCACAAATGTGGTCCCGACACACACATACAGAAGAAACACACACAAACACCCATGGAATTTTTCTTATAGGCATACAGACTGGTTTCCTGCAAACACACACACAGACACGCACACACACTGTCACACTCACAACACACACTCACACTGGATATCCAGCAAACTCGTGAACACTTGGAACTGCCCTCACACACTCACAAATGTGGATCTGAAACACAATACGCAAGAACACACAAATACACCCATCGACTTTTTCATACAGGCATACACAATGGTTACCCGAAAACACACACACACACACACACTCTCACACTCACAACACAGCACTCACTCTATACCTCGGCAGAGACATCAACACTTGGAACTGCCCTCACACACTCACAAATGTGGATCTGAAACACAATACGCAAGAACACACAAATACACCCATCGACTTTTTCATACAGGCATACACAATGGTTACCGGAAAACACACACACACACACACACACTGTCACACTCGCAACACAGCACTCACACTGGGCCTCGGCAGAGCCATCAACACTTGGAACTGCCCTCACACACTCACAAACGTTTTCCCGACACACACATACACAAGAAACACACACAAACACCCATGGAATTTTTCTTACAGGCGTACACAGGGGGTTCTGAAACACACACAGACACACACACACTATCACACTCACAACACCGCACTCACACTGGGTCTCCAACACAGCCGTCAACACTTGGAACTGCTTTAACATAATCACAAACAGGGTCCTGACACACACATATACAAATAACACACACAAACACCCATCGACTTTTTCTTGCAGGCATACACAATGGTTTCCTGCAAACACACACACACACACACACACAAAAGTCACACTCACGACAGAGCACTCACATTGGATCTCCATCAGAGCCATGAACACTTGGAATTACCTTAACATATTCACAAACGTGGTCCCGAAACACACATGAAGAAGAAACACACAAAAACACCCTACGACTTTTTCTTACAGACATACACAATGGTATCCAGCAAAACACACACACACACACACACACACATACACTATCACACGCACAACACAGCACTCACACTGGGTCCCCGGCATAGCCATCAACAGTTGGAACTGCCCTAACATACTCACAAACGTGGTCCCGACACACACATACACAAGAAACACACACAAACTCCCATTGACTTTTACTTACAGTCATGCACAATGGTTTCCGCAAACACACACACACACACACTATCACACTCACAACACAGCATTCACACTGGCACTTGAATCTGCCCTAACATACAAACAAACGTGGTCCCGACCCACACATACACAAGAAACACACACAAACACCCATCAACATTTAGTTACAGGCAGACAGAGTGGGGTTTCCCCAAACACACACACACACACACACACACTGTCACACTAACAGCACAGTACGCACACTGGGCCTCGGCAGAGCCATCAACATTTGGAACTGCCCTAACATACTCACAAACGTTTTCCCGACACACACATACACAAGAAACACACACAAACACGCATCAACTTTGTCTTACAGGCATACACAACGGTTTCCCGCGAACACACACACACAGAGTCACACTTACAACACAGCACTCACAATGGGTATCCAGCAGAACCATCAACACTTGGAACTGCCCTAAAATATTGACAAATGTGGTCGCGACACACACATACACATGAAACTCACACACACATCCATCGACTTATTCTTACAGGCATACACAATGTTTTCCCGCCAACACAAACACACACAGAAACACACACTGCCACACTCACAACACAGCATTCACACTGGCACTTGGAACTGCCACAACATACTCACATACGTGGTCCCGACACACACATACACAAGAAACACACACAAACACCCATCGACTTTTTCTTAGAAGCATACACTGTGGGGTTCCCCCAAACACACACACACACAGAGACACACACACACTATCACACTCACAACACAGCACTCTCACTGGGTCTCCAGCAGAGCCATCAACACTTGGAACTGCCCTAACATATTCACAAATGTGGTCCCGACACACACATACAGAAGAAACACACACAAACACCCATGGAATTTTTCATATAGGCATACAGACTGGTTTCCTGCAAACACACACACAGACACGCACACACACTGTCACACTCACAACACACACTCACAGTGGATATCCAGCAAACTCGTGAACACTTGGAACTGCCCTCACACACTCACAAATGTGGATCTGAAACACAATACGCAAGAACACACAAATACACCCATCGACTTTTTCATACAGGCATACACAATGGTTACCCGAAAACACACACACACACACACACACACACTCTCACACTCACAACACAGCACTCACTCTGTACCTCGGCAGAGACATCAACACTTGGAACTGCCCTCACACACTCACAAATGTGGATCTGAAACACAATACGCAAGAACACACAAATACACCCATCGACTTTTTCATACAGGCATACACAATGGTTACCGGACAACACACACACACACACACACACACACACTGTCACACTCGCAACACAGCACTCACACTGGGCCTCGGCAGAGCCATCAACACTTGGAACTGCCCTCACACACTCACAAACGTTTTCCCGACACACACATACACAAGAAACACACACAAACACCCATGGAATTTTTCTTACAGGCGTACACAGGGGGTTCTGAAACACACACAGACACACACACACTATCACACTCACAACACCGCACTCACACTGGGTCTCCAACACAGCCGTCAACACTTGGAACTGCTTTAACATAATCACAAACAGGGTCCTGACACACACATATACAAATAACACACACAAACACCCATCGACTTTTTCTTGCAGGCATACACAATGGTTTCCTGCAAACACACACACACACACACACACAAAAGTCACACTCACGACAGAGCACTCACATTGGATCTCCAGCAGAGCCATGAACACTTGGAATTACCTTAACATATTCACAAACGTGGTCCCGAAACACACATGCAGAAGAAACACACAAAAACACCCTACGACTTTTTCTTACAGACATACACAATGGTATCCAGCAAAACACACACACACACACACACACACATACACTATCACACGCACAACACAGCACTCACACTGGGTCCCCGGCATAGCCATCAACAGTTGGAACTGCCCTAACATACTCACAAACGTGGTCCCGACACACACATACACAAGAAACACACACAAACTCCCATTGACTTTTACTTACAGTCATGCACAATGGTTTCCGCAAACACACACACACACACACTATCACACTCACAACACAGCATTCACACTGGCACTTGAATCTGCCCTAACATACAAACAAACGTGGTCCCGACCCACACATACACAAGAAACACACACAAACACCCATCAACATTTAGTTACAGGCAGACAGAGTGGGGTTTCCCCAAACACACACACACACACACACACACTGTCACACTAACAGCACAGTACGCACACTGGGCCTCGGCAGAGCCATCAACACTTGGAACTGCCCTAACATACTCACAAACGTTTTCCCGACACACACATACACAAGAAACACACACAAACACCCATCGACTTTTTCTTACAGGCATACACAACGGTTTCCCGCGAACACACACACACAGAGTCACACTTACAACACAGCAGTCACAATGGGTATCCAGCAGAACCATCAACACTTGGAACTGCCCTAAAATATTGACAAATGTGGTCGCGACACACACATACACATGAAACTCACACAAACATCCATCGCCTTATTCTTACAGGCATACACAATGTTTTCCCGCCAACACAAACACACACAGAAACACACACTGCCACACTCACAACACAGCATTCACACTGGCACTTGGAACTGCCACAACATACTCACATACGTGGTCCCGACACACACATACACAAGAAACACACACAAACACCCATCGACTTTTTCTTAGAAGCATACACTGTCGGGTTCCCCCAAACACACACACACAGAGACACACACACACTATCACACTCACAACACAGCACTCTCACTGGGTCTCCAGCAGAGCCATCAACACTTGGAACTGCCCTAACATATTCACAAATGTGGTCCCGACACACACATACAGAAGAAACACACACAAACACCCATGGAATTTTTCTTATAGGCGTACAGACTGGTTTCCTGCAAACACACACACAGACACGCACACACACTGTCACACTCACAACACACACTCACACTGGATATCCAGCAAACTCGTGAACACTTGGAACTGCCCTCACACACTCACAAATGTGGATCTGAAACACAATACGCAAGAACACACAAATACACCCATCGACTTTTTCATACAGGCATACACAATGGTTACCCGAAAACACACACACACACACACACACTCTCACACTCACAACACAGCACTCACTCTGTACCTCGGCAGAGACATCAACACTTGGAACTGCCCTCACACACTCACAAATGTGGATCTGAAACACAATACGCAAGAACACACAAATACACCCATCGACTTTTTCATACAGGCATACACAATGGTTACCGGAAAACACACACACACACACACACACACACTGTCACACTCGCAACACAGCACTCACACTGGGCCTCGGCAGAGCCATCAACACTTGGAACTGCCCTCACACACTCACAAACGTTTTCCTGACACACACATACACAAGAAACACACACAAACACCCATCGACTTTTTCTTACAGGCGTACACAGGGGGTTCTGAAACACACACAGACACACACACACTATCACACTCACAACACCGCACTCACACTGGGTCTCCAACACAGCCGTCAACACTTGGAACTGCTTTAACATAATCACAAACATGGTCCTGACACACACATATACAAATAACACACACAAACACCCATCGACTTTTTCTTGCAGGCATAAACAATGGTTTCCTGCAAACACACACACACACACACACACACACAAAAGTCACACTCACGACAGAGCACTCACATTGGATCTCCAGCAGAGCCATGAACACTTGGAATTACCTTAACATATTCACAAACGTGGTCCCGAAACACACATGCAGAAGAAACACACAAAAACACCCTACGACTTTTTCTTACAGACATACACAATGGTATCCAGCCAAACACACACACACACACACACATACACTATCACACGCACAACACAGCACTCACACTGGGTCCCCGGTATAGCCATCAACAGTTGGAACTGCCCTAACATACTCACAAACGTGGTCCCGACACACACATACACAAGAAACACACACAAACTCCCATTGACTTTTACTTACAGTCATGCACAATGGTTTCCGCAAACACACACACATACACTATCACACTCACAACACAGCATTCACACTGGCACTTGAATCTGCCCTAACATACAAACAAACGTGGTCCCGACACACACATACACAAGAAACACACACAAACACCCATCAACATTTTGTTACAGGCAGACAGAGTGGGGTTTCCCCAAACACACACACACACACACACACACTGTCACACTAACAGCACAGTACGCACACTGGGCCTCGGCAGAGCCATCAACATTTGGAACTGCCCTAACATACTCACAAACGTTTTCCCGACACACACATACACAAGAAACACACACAAACACCCATCGACTTTTTCTTACAGGCATACACAACGGTTTCCCGCGAACACACACACACAGAGTCACACTTACAACACAGCACTCACAATGGGTATCCAGCAGACCCATCAACACTTGGAACTGCCCTAAAATATTGACAAATGTGGTCGCGACACACACATACACATGAAACTCACACAAACATCCATCGACTTATTCTTACAGGCATACACAATGTTTTCCCGCCAACACAAACACACACAGAAACACACACTGCCACACTCACAACACAGCATTCACACTGGCACTTGGAACTGCCACAACATACTCACATACGTGGTCCCGACACACACATACACAAGAAACACACACAAACACCCATCGACTTTTTCTTAGAAGCATACACTGTGGGGTTCCCCCAAACACACACACACACAGAGACACACACACACTATCACACTCACAACACAGCACTCTCACTGGGTCTCCAGCAGAGCCATCAACACTTGGAACTGCCCTAACATATTCACAAATGTGGTCCCGACACACACATACAGAAGAAACACACACAAACACCCATGGAATTTTTCTTATAGGCATACAGACTGGTTTCCTGCAAACACACACACAGACACGCACACACACTGTCACACTCACAACACACACTCACACTGGATATCCAGCAAACTCGTGAACACTTGGAACTGCCCTCACACACTCACAAATGTGGATCTGAAACACAATACGCAAGAACACACAAATACACCCATCGACTTTTTCATACAGGCATACACAATGGTTACCCGAAAACACACACACACACACACACTCTCACACTCACAACACAGCACTCACTCTGTACCTCGGCAGAGACATCAACACTTGGAACTGCCCTCACACACTCACAAATGTGGATCTGAAACACAATACGCAAGAACACACAAATACACCCATCGACTTTTTCATACAGGCATACACAATGGTTACCGGAAAACACACACACACACACACACACACTGTCACACTCGCAACACAGCACTCACACTGGGCCTCGGCAGAGCCATCAACACTTGGAACTGCCCTAACATACTCACAAACGTTTTCCCGACACACACATACACAAGAAACACACACAAACACCCATGGAATTTTTCTTACAGGCGTACACAGGGGGTTCTGAAACACACACAGACACACACACACTATCACACTCACAACACCGCACTCACACTGGGTCTCCAACACAGCCGTCAACACTTGGAACTGCTTTAACATAATCACAAACAGGGTCCTGACACACACATATACAAATAACACACACAAACACCCATCGACTTTTTCTTGCAGGCATACACAATGGTTTCCTGCAAACACACACACACACACACACACAAAAGTCACACTCACGACAGAGCACTCACATTGGATCTCCAGCAGAGCCATGAACACTTGGAATTACCTTAACATATTCACAAACGTGGTCCCGAAACACACATGCAGAAGAAACACACAAAAACACCCTACGACTTTTTCTTACAGACATACACAATGGTATCCAGCAAAACACACACACACACACACACACACATACACTATCACACGCACAACACAGCACTCACACTGGGTCCCCGGCATAGCCATCAACAGTTGGAACTGCCCTAACATACTCACAAACGTGGTCCCGACACACACATACACAAGAAACACACACAAACTCCCATTGACTTTTACTTACAGTCATGCACAATGGTTTCCGCAAACACACACACACACACACTATCACACTCACAACACAGCATTCACACTGGCACTTGAATCTGCCCTGACATACAAACAAACGTGGTCCCGACCCACACATACACAAGAAACACACACAAACACCCATCAACATTTAGTTACAGGCAGACAGAGTGGGGTTTCCCCAAACACACACACACACACACACACACTGTCACACTAACAGCACAGTACGCACACTGGGCCTCGGCAGAGCCATCAACACTTGGAACTGCCCTAACATACTCACAAACGTTTTCCCGACACACACATACACAAGAAACACACACAAACACCCATCGACTTTTTCTTACAGGCATACACAACGGTTTCCCGCGAACACACACACACAGAGTCACACTTACAACACAGCAGTCACAATGGGTATCCAGCAGAACCATCAACACTTGGAACTGCCCTAAAATATTGACAAATGTGGTCGCGACACACACATACACATGAAACTCACACACACATCCATCGCCTTATTCTTACAGGCATACACAATGTTTTCCCGCCAACACAAACACACACAGAAACACACACTGCCACACTCACAACACAGCATTCACACTGGCACTTGGAACTGCCACAACATACTCACATACGTGGTTCCGACACACACATACACAAGAAACACACACAAACACCCATCGACTTTTTCTTAGAAGCATACACTGTCGGGTTCCCCCAAACACACACACACAGAGACACACACACACTATCACACTCACAACACAGCACTCTCACTGGGTCTCCAGCAGAGCCATCAACACTTGGAACTGCCCTAACATATTCACAAATGTGGTCCCGACACACACATACAGAAGAAACACACACAAACACCCATGGAATTTTTCTTATAGGCGTACAGACTGGTTTCCTGCAAACACACACACAGACACGCACACACACTGTCACACTCACAACACACACTCACACTGGATATCCAGCAAACTCGTGAACACTTGGAACTGCCCTCACACACTCACAAATGTGGATCTGAAACACAATACGCAAGAACACACAAATACACCCATCGACTTTTTCATACAGGCATACACAATGGTTACCCGAAAACACACACACACACACACACACTCTCACACTCACAACACAGCACTCACTCTGTACCTCGGCAGAGACATCAACACTTGGAACTGCCCTCACACACTCACAAATGTGGATCTGAAACACAATACGCAAGAACACACAAATACACCCATCGACTTTTTCATACAGGCATACACAATGGTTACCGGACAACACTCACACACACACACACACACTGTCACACTCGCAACACAGCACTCACACTGGGCCTCGGCAGAGCCATCAACACTTGGAACTGCCCTCACACACTCACAAACGTTTTCCCGACACACACATACACAAGAAACACACACAAACACCCATCGACTTTTTCTTACAGGCGTACACAGGGGGTTCTGAAACACACACAGACACACACACACTATCACACTCACAACACCGCACTCACACTGGGTCTCCAACACAGCCGTCAACACTTGGAACTGCTTTAACATAATCACAAACATGGTCCTGACACACACATATACAAATAACACACACAAACACCCATCGACTTTTTCTTGCAGGCATAAACAATGGTTTCCTGCAAACACACACACACACACACACACACACAAAAGTCACACTCACGACAGAGCACTCACATTGGATCTCCAGCAGAGCCATGAACACTTGGAATTACCTTAACATATTCACAAACGTGGTCCCGAAACACACATGCAGAAGAAACACACAAAAACACCCTACGACTTTTTCTTACAGACATACACAATGGTATCCAGCCAAACACACACACACACACACACATACACTATCACACGCACAACACAGCACTCACACTGGGTCCCCGGTATAGCCATCAACAGTTGGAACTGCCCTAACATACTCACAAACGTGGTCCCGACACACACATACACAAGAAACACACACAAACTCCCATTGACTTTTACTTACAGTCATGCACAATGGTTTCCGCAAACACACACACATACACTATCACACTCACAACACAGCATTCACACTGGCACTTGAATCTGCCCTAACATACAAACAAACGTGGTCCCGACACACACATACACAAGAAACACACACAAACACCCATCAACATTTTGTTACAGGCAGACAGAGTGGGGTTTCCCCAAACACACACACACACACACACACACACTGTCACACTAACAGCACAGTACGCACACTGGGCCTCGGCAGAGCCATCAACATTTGGAACTGCCCTAACATACTCACAAACGTTTTCCCGACACACACATACACAAGAAACACACACAAACACCCATCGACTTTTTCTTACAGGCATACACAACGGTTTCCCGCGAACACACACACACAGAGTCACACTTACAACACAGCACTCACAATGGGTATCGAGCAGACCCATCAACACTTGGAACTGCCCTAAAATATTGACAAATGTGGTCGCGACACACACATACACATGAAACTCACACAAACATCCATCGACTTATTCTTACAGGCATACACAATGTTTTCCCGCCAACACAAACACACACAGAAACACACACTGCCACACTCACAACACAGCATTCACACTGGCACTTGGAACTGCCACAACATACTCACATACGTGGTCCCGACACACACATACACAAGAAACACACACAAACACCCATCGACTTTTTCTTAGAAGCATACACTGTGGGGTTCCCCCAAACACACACACACACAGAGACACACACACACTATCACACTCACAACACAGCACTCTCACTGGGTCTCCAGCAGAGCCATCAACACTTGGAACTGCCCTAACATATTCACAAATGTGGTCCCGACACACACATACAGAAGAAACACACACAAACACCCATGGAATTTTTCTTATAGGCATACAGACTGGTTTCCTGCAAACACACACACAGACACGCACACACACTGTCACACTCACAACACACACTCACACTGGATATCCAGCAAACTCGTGAACACTTGGAACTGCCCTCACACACTCACAAATGTGGATCTGAAACACAATACGCAAGAACACACAAATACACCCATCGACTTTTTCATACAGGCATACACAATGGTTACCCGAAAACACACACACACACACACACTCTCACACTCACAACACAGCACTCACTCTGTACCTCGGCAGAGACATCAACACTTGGAACTGCCCTCACACACTCACAAATGTGGATCTGAAACACAATACGCAAGAACACACAAATACACCCATCGACTTTTTCATACAGGCATACACAATGGTTACCGGACAACACTCACACACACACACACACACTGTCACACTCGCAACACAGCACTCACACTGGGCCTCGGCAGAGCCATCAACACTTGGAACTGCCCTCACACACTCACAAACGTTTTCCCGACACACACATACACAAGAAACACACACAAACACCCATCGACTTTTTCTTACAGGCGTACACAGGGGGTTCTGAAACACACACAGACACACACACACTATCACACTCACAACACCGCACTCACACTGGGTCTCCAACACAGCCGTCAACACTTGGAACTGCTTTAACATAATCACAAACATGGTCCTGACACACACATATACAAATAACACACACAAACACCCATCGACTTTTTCTTGCAGGCATACACAATGGTTTCCTGCAAACACACACACACACACACACACACACACAAAAGTCACACTCACGACAGAGCACTCACATTGGATCTCCAGCAGAGCCATGAACACTTGGAATTACCTTAACATATTCACAAACGTGGTCCCGAAACACACATGCAGAAGAAACACACAAAAACACCCTACGACTTTTTCTTACAGACATACACAATGGTATCCAGCCAAACACACACACACACACACACATACACTATCACACGCACAACACAGCACTCACACTGGGTCCCCGGCATAGCCATCAACAGTTGGAACTGCCCTAACATACTCACAAACGTGGTCCCGACACACACATACACAAGAAACACACACAAACTCCCATTGACTTTTACTTACAGTCATGCACAATGGTTTCCGCAAACACACACACATACACTATCACACTCACAACACAGCATTCACACTGGCACTTGAATCTGCCCTAACATACAAACAAACGTGGTCCCGACACACACATACACAAGAAACACACACAAACACCCATCAACATTTTGTTACAGGCAGACAGAGTGGGGTTTCCCCAAACACACACACACACACACACACACACTGTCACACTAACAGCACAGTACGCACACTGGGCCTCGGCAGAGCCATCAACACTTGGAACTGCCCTAACATACTCACAAACGTTTTCCCGACACACACATACACAAGAAACACACACAAACACCCATCGACTTTTTCTTACAGGCATACACAACGGTTTCCCGCGAACACACACACACACAGTCACACTTACAACACAGCACTCACAATGGGTATCCAGCAGACCCATCAACACTTGGAACTGCCCTAAAATATTGACAAATGTGGTCGCGACACACACATACACATGAAACTCACACAAACATCCATCGACTTATTCTTACAGGCATACACAATGTTTTCCCGCCAACACAAACACACACAGAAACACACACTGCCACACTCACAACACAGCATTCACACTGGCACTTGGAACTGCCACAACATACTCACATACGTGGTCCCGACACACACATACACAAGAAACACACACAAACACCCATCGACTTTTTCTTAGAAGCATACACTGTGGGGTTCCCCCAAACACACACACACACAGAGACACACACACACTATCACACTCACAACACAGCACTCTCACTGGGTCTCCAGCAGAGCCATCAACACTTGGAACTGCCCTAACATATTCACAAATGTGGTCCCGACACACACATACAGAAGAAACACACACAAACACCCATGGAATTTTTCTTATAGGCATACAGACTGGTTTCCTGCAAACACACACACAGACACGCACACACACTGTCACACTCACAACACACACTCACACTGGATATCCAGCAAACTCGTGAACACTTGGAACTGCCCTCACACACTCACAAATGTGGATCTGAAACACAATACGCAAGAACACACAAATACACCCATCGACTTTTTCATACAGGCATACACAATGGTTACCCGAAAACACACACACACACACACACTCTCACACTCACAACACAGCACTCACTCTGTACCTCGGCAGAGACATCAACACTTGGAACTGCCCTCACACACTCACAAATGTGGATCTGAAACACAATACGCAAGAACACACAAATACACCCATCGACTTTTTCATACAGGCATACACAATGGTTACCGGAAAACACACACACACACACACACACTGTCACACTCGCAACACAGCACTCACACTGGGCCTCGGCAGAGCCATCAACACTTGGAACTGCCCTAACATACTCACAAACGTTTTCCCGACACACACATACACAAGAAACACACACAAACACCCATGGAATTTTTCTTACAGGCGTACACAGGGGGTTCTGAAACACACACAGACACACACACACTATCACACTCACAACACCGCACTCACACTGGGTCTCCAACACAGCCGTCAACACTTGGAACTGCTTTAACATAATCACAAACAGGGTCCTGACACACACATATACAAATAACACACACAAACACCCATCGACTTTTTCTTGCAGGCATACACAATGGTTTCCTGCAAACACACACACACACACACACACACAAAAGTCACACTCACGACAGAGCACTCACATTGGATCTCCAGCAGAGCCATGAACACTTGGAATTACCTTAACATATTCACAAACGTGGTCCCGAAACACACATGCAGAAGAAACACACAAAAACACCCTACGACTTTTTCTTACAGACATACACAATGGTATCCAGCAAAACACACACACACACACACACACACATACACTATCACACGCACAACACAGCACTCACACTGGGTCCCCGGCATAGCCATCAACAGTTGGAACTGCCCTAACATACTCACAAACGTGGTCCCGACACACACATACACAAGAAACACACACAAACTCCCATTGACTTTTACTTACAGTCATGCACAATGGTTTCCGCAAACACACACACACACACACTATCACACTCACAACACAGCATTCACACTGGCACTTGAATCTGCCCTAACATACAAACAAACGTGGTCCCGACCCACACATACACAAGAAACACACACAAACACCCATCAACATTTAGTTACAGGCAGACAGAGTGGGGTTTCCCCAAACACACACACACACACACACACTGTCACACTAACAGCACAGTACGCACACTGGGCCTCGGCAGAGCCATCAACATTTGGAACTGCCCTAACATACTCACAAACGTTTTCCCGACACACACATACACAAGAAACACACACAAACACCCATCGACTTTTTCTTACAGGCATACACAACGGTTTCCCGCGAACACACACACACAGAGTCACACTTACAACACAGCACTCACAATGGGTATCCAGCAGAACCATCAACACTTGGAACTGCCCTAAAATATTGACAAATGTGGTCGCGACACACACATACACATGAAACTCACACACACATCCATCGACTTATTCTTACAGGCATACACAATGTTTTCCCGCCAACACAAACACACACAGAAACACACACTGCCACACTCACAACACAGCATTCACACTGGCACTTGGAACTGCCACAACATACTCACATACGTGGTCCCGACACACACATACACAAGAAACACACACAAACACCCATCGACTTTTTCTTAGAAGCATACACTGTGGGGTTCCCCCAAACACACACACACACAGAGACACACACACACTATCACACTCACAACACAGCACTCTCACTGGGTCTCCAGCAGAGCCATCAACACTTGGAACTGCCCTAACATATTCACAAATGTGGTCCCGACACACACATACAGAAGAAACACACACAAACACCCATGGAATTTTTCATATAGGCATACAGACTGGTTTCCTGCAAACACACACACAGACACGCACACACACTGTCACACTCACAACACACACTCACACTGGATATCCAGCAAACTCGTGAACACTTGGAACTGCCCTCACACACTCACAAATGTGGATCTGAAACACAATACGCAAGAACACACAAATACACCCATCGACTTTTTCATACAGGCATACACAATGGTTACCCGAAAACACACACACACACACACACACACTCTCACACTCACAACACAGCACTCACTCTGTACCTCGGCAGAGACATCAACACTTGGAACTGCCCTCACACACTCACAAATGTGGATCTGAAACACAATACGCAAGAACACACAAATACACCCATCGACTTTTTCATACAGGCATACACAATGGTTACCGGACAACACACACACACACACACACACACACTGTCACACTCGCAACACAGCACTCACACTGGGCCTCGGCAGAGCCATCAACACTTGGAACTGCCCTCACACACTCACAAACGTTTTCCCGACACACACATACACAAGAAACACACACAAACACCCATGGAATTTTTCTTACAGGCGTACACAGGGGGTTCTGAAACACACACAGACACACACACACTATCACACTCACAACACCGCACTCACACTGGGTCTCCAACACAGCCGTCAACACTTGGAACTGCTTTAACATAATCACAAACATGGTTCTGACACACACATATACAAATAACACACACAAACACCCAACGACTTTTTCTTGCAGGCATACACAATGGTTTCCTGCAAACACACACACACACACACACACACAAAAGTCACACTCACGACAGAGCACTCACATTGGATCTCCAGCAGAGCCATGAACACTTGGAATTACCTTAACATATTCACAAACGTGGTCCCGAAACACACATGCAGAAGAAACACACAAAAACACCCTACGACTTTTTCTTACAGACATACACAATGGTATCCAGCAAAACACACACACACACACACACATACACTATCACACGCACAACACAGCACTCACACTGGGTCCCCGGCATAGCCATCAACAGTTGGAACTGCCCTAACATACTCACAAACGTGGTCCCGACACACACATACACAAGAAACACACACAAACTCCCATTGACTTTTACTTACAGTCATGCACAATGGTTTCCGCAAACACACACACACACACACACACACTATCACACTCACAACACAGCATTCACACTGGCAGTTGAATCTGCCCTAACATACAAACAAACGTGGTCCCGACACACACATACACAAGAAACACACACAAACACACATCAACATTTTGTTACAGGCAGACAGATTGGCGTTTCCCCAAAACACACACACACACACACACAGACACTGTCACACTAACAGCACAGTACGCACACTGGGCCTCGGCAGAGCCATCAACACTTGGAACTGCCCTAACATACTCACAAACGTTTTCCCGACACACACATACACAAGAAACACACACAAACACCCATCGACTTTTTCTTACAGGCATACACAACGGTTTCCCGCGAACACACACACACAGAGTCACACTTACAACACAGCACTCACAATGGGTATCCAGCAGAACCATCAACACTTGGAACTGCCCTAAAATATTGACAAATGTGGTCGCGACACACACATACACATGAAACTCACACAAACATCCATCGACTTATTCTTACAGGCATACACAATGTTTTCCCGCCAACACAAACACACACAGAAACACACACTGCCACACTCACAACACAGCATTCACACTGGCACTTGGAACTGCCACAACATACTCACATACGTGGTCCCGACACACACATACACAAGAAACACACACAAACACCCATCGACTTTTTCTTAGAAGCATACACTGTCGGGTTCCCCCAAACACACACACAGAGACACACACACACTATCACACTCACAACACAGCACTCTCACTGGGTCTCCAGCAGAGCCATCAACACTTGGAACTGCCCTAACATATTCACAAATGTGGTCCCGACACACACATACAGAAGAAACACACACAAACACCCATGGAATTTTTCTTATAGGCATACAGACTGGTTTCCTGCAAACACACACACAGACACGCACACACACTGTCACACTCACAACACACACTCACACTGGATATCCAGCAAACTCGTGAACACTTGGAACTGCCCTCACACACTCACAAATGTGGATCTGAAACACAATACGCAAGAACACACAAATACAACCATCGACTTTTTCATACAGGCATACACAATGGTTACCCGAAAACACACACACACACACACACACACACACTCTCACACTCACAACACAGCACTCACTCTGTACCTCGGCAGAGACATCAACACTTGGAACTGCCCTCACACACTCACAAATGTGGATCTGAAACACAATACGCAAGAACACACAAATACACCCATCGACTTTTTCATACAGGCATACACAATGGTTACCGGAAAACACACACACACACACACACACTGTCACACTCGCAACACAGCACTCACACTGGGCCTCGGCAGAGCCATCAACACTTGGAACTGCCCTCACACACTCACAAACGTTTTCCCGACACACACATACACAAGAAACACACACAAACACCCATGGAATTTTTCTTACAGGCGTACACAGGGGGTTCTGAAACACACACAGACACACACACACTATCACACTCACAACACCGCACTCACACTGGGTCTCCAACACAGCCGTCAACACTTGGAACTGCTTTAACATAATCACAAACAGGGTCCTGACACACACATATACAAATAACACACACAAACACCCATCGACTTTTTCTTGCAGGCATACACAATGGTTTCCTGCAAACACACACACACACACACACACACAAAAGTCACACTCACGACAGAGCACTCACATTGGATCTCCAGCAGAGCCATGAACACTTGGAATTACCTTAACATATTCACAAACGTGGTCCCGAAACACACATGCAGAAGAAACACACAAAAACACCCTACGACTTTTTCTTACAGACATACATAATGGTATCCAGCAAAACACACACACACACACACACATACACTATCACACGCACAACACAGCACTCACACTGGGTCCCCGGCATAGCCATCAACAGTTGGAACTGCCCTAACATACTCACAAACGTGGTCCCGACACACACATACACAAGAAACACACACAAACTCCCATTGACTTTTACTTCCAGTCATGCACAATGGTTTCCGCAAACACACACACACACACACTATCACACTCACAACACAGCATTCACACTGGCACTTGAATCTGCCCTAACATACAAACAAACGTGGTCCCGACACACACATACAGAAGAAACACACACAAACACCCATCAACATTTTGTTACAGGCAGACAGAGTGGGGTTTCCCCAAACACACACACACACACACACACACACACACACACTGTCACACTAACAGCACAGTACGCACACTGGGCCTCGGCAGAGCCATCAACACTTGGAACTGCCCTAACATACTCACAAACGTTTTCCCGACACACACATACACAAGAAACACACACAAACACCCATCGACTTTTTCTTACAGGCATACACAACGGTTTCCCGCGAACACACACACACACAGTCACACTTACAACACAGCACTCACAATGGGTATCCAGCAGAACCATCAACACTTGGAACTGCCCTAAAATATTGACAAATGTGTTCGCGACACACACATACACATGAAACTCACACAAACATCTATCGACTTATTCTTACAGGCATACACAATGTTTTCCCGCCAACACAAACACACACAGAAACACACACTGCCACACTCACAACACAGCATTCACACTGGCACTTGGAACTGCCACAACATACTCACATACGTGGTCCCGACACACACATACACAAGAAACACACACAAACACCCATCGACTTTTTCTTACAGGCATACACTGTGGGGTTCCCCCAAACACACACACACACAGAGACACACACACACTATCACACTCACAACACAGCACTCTCACTGGGTCTCCAGCAGAGCCATCAACACTTGGAACTGCCCTAACATATTCACAAATGTGGTCCCGACACACACATACAGAAGAAACACACACAAACACCCATGGAATTTTTCTTATAGGCATACAGACTGGTTTCCTGCAAACACACACACAGACACGCACACACACTGTCACACTCACAACACACACTCACACTGGATATCCAGCAAACTCGTGAACACTTGGAACTGCCCTCACACACTCAGAAATGTGGATCTGAAACACTATACGCAAGAACACAAAAATACACCCATCGACTTTTTCATACAGGCATACACAATGGTTACCCGAAAACACACACACACACACACACTCTCACACTCACAACACAGAACTCACTCTGTACCTCGGCAGAGACATCAACACTTGGAACTGCCCTCACACACTCACAAATGTGGATCTGAAACACAATACGCAAGAACACATAAATACACCCATCGACTATTTCATACAGGCATACACAATGGTTATCGGAAAACTAACACACACACACACACTGTCACACTCGCAACACAGCACTCACACTGGGCCTCGGCAGAGCCATCAACACTTGGAACTGCGCTAACATACTGACAAACGTTTTCCCGACACACACATACACAAGAAACACACACAAACACCCATCGACTTTTTCTTACAGGCGTACACAGGGGGTTCTGAAACACACACAGACTCACACACACTATCACACTCACAACACAGCACTCACACTGGGTCTCCAACACAGCCGTCAACACTTGGAACTGCTTTAACATAATCACAAACATGGTCCTGACACACACATATAGAAATAACACACACAAACACCCATCGACTTTTTCTTGCAGGCATACACAATGGTTTCCTGCAAACACACACACACACACACACACAAAAGTCACACTCACGACAGAGCACTCACATTGGATCTCCAGCAGAGCCATGAACACTTGGAATTACCTTAACATATTCACAAACGTGGTCCCGAAACACACATGCAGAAGAAACACACAAAAACACCCTACGACTTTTTCTTACAGACATACACAATGGTATCCAGCAAAACACACACACACACACACACATACACTATCACACGCACAACACAGCACTCACACTGGGTCCCCGGCATAGCCATCAACAGTTGGAACTGCCCTAACATACTCACAAACGTGGTCCCGACACACACATACACAAGAAACACACACAAACTCCCATTGACTTTTACTTCCAGTCTTGCACAATGGTTTCCGCAAACACACACACACACACACACTATCACACTCACAACACAGCATTCACACTGGCACTTGAATCTGCCCTAACATACAAACAAACGTGGTCCCGACACACACATACAGAAGAAACACACACAAACACCCATCAACATTTTGTTACAGGCAGACAGAGTGGGGTTTGCCCAAACACACACACACACACACACACACACACACTGTCACACTAACAGCACAGTACGCACACTGGGCCTCGGCAGAGCCATCAACACTTGGAACTGCCCTAACATACTCACAAACGTTTTCCCGACACACACATACACAAGAAACACACACAAACACCCATCGACTTTTTCTTACAGGCATACACAACGGTTTCCCGCGAACACACACACACACAGTCACACTTACAACACAGCACTCACAATGGGTATCCAGCAGAACCATCAACACTTGGAACTGCCCTAAAATATTGACAAATGTGGTCGCGACACACACATACACATGAAACTCACACAAACATCTATCGACTTATTCTTACAGGCATACACAATGTTTTCCCGCCAACACAAACACACACAGAAACACACACTGCCACACTCACAACACAGCATTCACACTGGCACTTGGAACTGCCACAACATACTCACATACGTGGTCCCGACACACACATACACAAGAAACACACACAAACACCCATCGACTTTTTCTTACAGGCATACACTGTGGGGTTCCCCCAAACACACATACACACAGAGACACACACACACTATCACACTCACAACACAGCACTCTCACTGGGTCTCCAGCAGAGCCATCAACACTTGGAACTGCCCTAACATATTCACAAATGTGGTCCCGACACACACATGCAGAAGAAACACACACAAACACCCATGGAATTTTTCTTATAGGCATACAGACTGGTTTCCTGCAAACACACACACAGACACGCACACACACTGTCACACTCACAACACACACTCACACTGGATATCCAGCAAACTCGTGAACACTTGGAACTGCCCTCACACACTCAGAAATGTGGATCTGAAACACTATACGCAAGAACACAAAAATACACCCATCGACTTTTTCATACAGGCATACACAATGGTTACCCGAAAACACACACACACACACACACACACTCTCTCACTCACAACACAGCACTCACTCTGTACCTCGGCAGAGACATCAACACTTGGAACTGCCCTCACACACTCACAAATGTGGATCTGAAACACAATACGCAAGAACACACAAATACACCCATCGACTTTTTCATACAGGCATACACAATGGTTATCGGAAAACTAACACACACACACACACTGTCACACTCGCAACACAGCACTCACACTGGGCCTCGGCAGAGCCATCAACACTTGGAACTGCGCTACATACTGACAAACGTTTTCCCGACACACACATACACAAGAAACACACACAAACACCCATCGACTTTTTCTTACAGGCGTACACAGGGGGTTCTGAAACACACACAGACTCACACACACTATCACACTCACAACACAGCACTCACACTGGGTCTCCAACACAGCCGTCAACACTTGGAACTGCTTTAACATAATCACAAACATGGTCCTGACACACACATATACAATTAACACACACAAACACCCATCGACTTTTTCTTGCAGGCATACACAATGGTTTCCTGCAAACACACACACACACACACACACACACAAAAGTCACACTCACGACAGAGCACTCACATTGGATCTCCAGCAGAGCCATGAACACTTGGAATTACCTTAACATATTCACAAACGTGGTCCCGAAACACACATGCAGAAGAAACACACAAAAACACCCTACGACTTTTTCTTACAGACATACACAATGGTATCCAGCAAAACACACACACACACACACATACACAATCACACGCACAACACAGCACTCACACTGGGTCCCCGGCATAGCCATCAACAGTTGGAACTGCCCTAACATACTCACAAACGTGGTCCCGACACACACATACACAAGAAACACACACAAACTCCCATTGACTTTTACTTACAGTCATGCACAATGGTTTCCGCAAACACACACACACACACACTATCACACTCACAACACAGCATTCACACTGGCACTTGAATCTGCCCTAACATACAAACAAACGTGGTCCCGACACACACATACACAAGAAACACACACAAACACCCATCAACATTTTGTTACAGGCAGACAGAGTGGGGTTTCCCCAAACACACACACACACACACACACACACACTGTCACACTAACAGCACAGTACGCACACTGGGCCTCGGCAGAGCCATCAACACTTGGAACTGCCCTAACATACTCACAAACGTTTTCCCGACACACACATACACAAGAAACACACACAAACACCCATCGACTTTTTCTTACAGGCATACACAACGGTTTCCCGCGAACACACACACACACAGTCACACTTACAACACAGCACTCACAATGGGTATCCAGCAGAACCATCAACACTTGGAACTGCCCTAAAATATTGACAAATGTGGTCGCGACACACACATACACATGAAACTCACACAAACATCTATCGACTTATTCTTACAGGCATACACAATGTTTTCCCGCCAACACAAACACACACAGAAACACACACTGCCACACTCACAACACAGCATTCACACTGGCACTTGGAACTGCCACAACATACTCACATACGTGGTCCCGACACACACATACACAAGAAACACACACAAACACCCATCGACTTTTTCTTACAGGCATACACTGTGGGGTTCCCCCAAACACACACACACACACAGACACACACACACTATCACACTCACAACACAGCACTCTCACTGGGTCTCCAGCAGAGCCATCAACACTTGGAACTGCCCTAACATATTCACAAATGTGGTCCCGACACACACATACAGAAGAAACACACACAAACACCCATGGAATTTTTCTTATAGGCATACAGACTGGTTTCCTGCAAACACACACACAGACACGCACACACACTGTCACACTCACAACACACACTCACACTGGATATCCAGCAAACTCGTGAACACTTGGAACTGCCCTCACACACTCAGAAATGTGGATCTGAAACACTATACGCAAGAACACACAAATACACCCATCGACTTTTTCATACAGGCATACACAATGGTTACCGGAAAACACACACACACACACACACACACTCTCACACTCACAACACAGAACTCACTCTGTACCTCGGCAGAGACATCAACACTTGGAACTGCCCTCACACACTCACAAATGTGGATCTGAAACACAATACGCAAGAACACACAAATACACCCATCGACTTTTTCATACAGGCATACACAATGGTTATCGGAAAACTAACACACACACACACTGTCACACTCGCAACACAGCACTCACACTGGGCCTCGGCAGAGCCATCAACACTTGGAACTGCGCTAACACACTGATAAACGTTTTCCCGACACACACATACACAAGAAACACACACAAACACCCATCGACTTTTTCTTACAGGCGTACACAGGGGGTTCTGAAACACACACAGACTCACACACACTATCACACTCACAACACAGCACTCACACTGGGTCTCCAACACAGCCGTCAACACTTGGAACTGCTTTAACATAATCACAAACATGGTCCTGACACACACATATAGAAATAACACACACAAACACCCATCGACTTTTTCTTGCAGGCATACACAATGGTTTCCTGCAAACACACACACACACACACACACACAAAAGTCACACTCACGACAGAGCACTCACATTGGATCTCCATCAGAGCCATGAACACTTGGAATTACCTTAACATATTCACAAACGTGGTCCCGAAACACACATGCAGAAGAAACACACAAAAACACCCTACGACTTTTTCTTACAGACATACACAATGGTATCCAGCAAAACACACACACACACACACATACACTATCACACGCACAACACAGCACTCACACTGGGTCCCCGGCATAGCCATCAACAGTTGGAACTGCCCTAACATACTCACAAACGTGGTCCCAACACACACATACACAAGAAACACACACAAACTCCCATTGACTTTTACTTACAGTCATGCACAATGGTTTCCGCAAACACACACACACACACTATCACACGCACAACACAGCATTCACACTGGCACTTGAATCTGCCCTAACATACAAACAAACGTGGTCCCGACACACACATACACAAGAAACACACACAAACACCCATCAACTTTTTCTTACAGGCGTACACAGGGGGTTCTGAAACACACACAGACACACACACACTATCACACTCACAACACAGCACTCACACTGGATCTCCAACACAGCCGTCAACACTTGGAACTGCTTTAACATAATCACAAACATGGTCCTGACACACACATATACAAATAACACACACAAACACCCAT
>NC_079874.1:12387646-12412646 GCF_023065955.2 Ursus arctos | reverse complement strand
ACCCATCGACTTTTTCTTGCAGGCATACACAATGGTTTCCTGCAAACACACACACACACACACACACACACAAAAGTCACACTCACGACAGAGCACTCACATTGGATCTCCAGCAGAGCCATGAACACTTGGAATTACCTTAACATATTCACAAACGTGGTCCCGAAACACACATGCAGAAGAAACACACAAAAACACCCTACGACTTTTTCTTACAGACATACACAATGGTATCCAGCCAAACACACACACACACACACACATACACTATTACACGCACAACACAGCACTCACACTGGGTCCCCGGCATAGCCATCAACAGTTGGAACTGCCCTAACATACTCACAAACGTGGTCCCAACACACACATACACAAGAAACACACACAAACTCCCATTGACTTTTACTTACAGTCATGCACAATGGTTTCCGCAAACACACACACACACACACACTATCACACTCACAACACAGCATTCACACTGGCACTTGAATCTGCCCTAACATACAAACAAACGTGGTCCCGACACACACATACACAAGAAACACACACAAACACCCATCAACATTTTGTTACAGGCAGACAGTGTGGGGTTTCCCCAAACACACACACACACACACACACACACACTGTCACACTAACAGCACAGTACGCACACTGGGCCTCGGCAGAGCCATCAACACTTGGAACTGCCCTAACATACTCACAAACGTTTTCCCGACACACACATACACAAGAAACACACACAAACACCCATCGACTTTTTCTTACAGGCATACACAACGGTTTCCCGCGAACACACACACACACAGTCACACTTACAACACAGCACTCACAATGGGTATCCAGCAGAACCATCAACACTTGGAACTGCCCTAAAATATTGACAAATGTGGTCGCGACACACACATACACATGAAACTCACACAAACATCTATCGACTTATTCTTACAGGCATACACA
Source organism: Ursus arctos (assembly GCF_023065955.2). Classification (NCBI taxonomy): domain Eukaryota; kingdom Metazoa; phylum Chordata; class Mammalia; order Carnivora; family Ursidae; genus Ursus; species Ursus arctos. Next base: position 12,411,683 of record NC_079874.1, on the reverse strand, counting down.
ATGTTTTCCCGCCAACACAAACACACACAGAAACACACACTGCCACACTCACAACACAGCATTCACACTGGCACTTGGAACTGCCACAACATACTCACATACGTGGTCCCGACACACACATACACAAGAAACACACACAAACACCCATCGACTTTTTCTTACAGGCATACACTGTGGGGTTCCCCCAAACACACACACACACACAGACACACACACACTATCACACTCACAACACAGCACTCTCACTGGGTCTCCAGCAGAGCCATCAACACTTGGAACTGCCCTAACATATTCACAAATGTGGTCCCGACACACACATACAGAAGAAACACACACAAACACCCATGGAATTTTTCTTATAGGCATACAGACTGGTTTCCTGCAAACACACACACAGACACGCACACACACTGTCACACTCACAACACACACTCACACTGGATATCCAGCAAACTCGTGAACACTTGGAACTGCCCTCACACACTCAGAAATGTGGATCTGAAACACTATACGCAAGAACACACAAATACACCCATCGACTTTTTCATACAGGCATACACAATGGTTACCCGAAAACACACACACACACACACACACACTCTCACACTCACAACACAGAACTCACTCTGTACCTCGGCAGAGACATCAACACTTGGAACTGCCCTCACACACTCACAAATGTGGATCTGAAACACAATACGCAAGAACACACAAATACACCCATCGACTTTTTCATACAGGCATACACAATGGTTATCGGAAAACTAACACACACACACACTGTCACACTCGCAACACAGCACTCACACTGGGCCTCGGCAGAGCCATCAACACTTGGAACTGCGCTAACATACTGATAAACGTTTTCCCGACAGACACATACACAAGAAACACACACAAACACCCATCGACTTTTTCTTACAGGCGTACACAGGGGGTTCTGAAACACACACAGACTCACACACACTATCACACTCACAACACAGCACTCACACTGGGTCTCCAACACAGCCGTCAACACTTGGAACTGCTTTAACATAATCACAAACATGGTCCTGACACACACATATAGAAATAACACACACAAACACCCATCGACTTTTTCTTGCAGGCATACACAATGGTTTCCTGCAAACACACACACACACACACACACAAAAGTCACACTCACGACAGAGCACTCACATTGGATCTCCATCAGAGCCATGAACACTTGGAATTACCTTAACATATTCACAAACGTGGTCCCGAAACACACATGCAGAAGAAACACACAAAAACACCCTACGACTTTTTCTTATAGACATACACAATGGTATCCAGCAAAACACACACACACACACACATACACTATCACACGCACAACACAGCACTCACACTGGGTCCCCGGCATAGCCATTAACAGTTGGAACTGCCCTAACATACTCACAAACGTGGTCCCAACACACACATACACAAGAAACACACACAAACTCCCATTGACTTTTACTTACAGTCATGCACAATGGTTTCCGTAAACACACACACACACACTATCACACGCACAACACAGCATTCACACTGGCACTTGAATCTGCCCTAACATACAAACAAACGTGGTCCCGACACACACATACACAAGAAACACACACAAACACCCATCAACTTTTTCTTACAGGCGTACACAGGGGGTTCTGAAACACACACAGACACACACACACTATCACACTCACAACACAGCACTCACACTGGGTCTCCAACACAGCCGTCAACACTTGGAACTGCTTTAACATAATCACAAACATGGTCCTGACACACACATATACAAATAACACACACAAACACCCATCGACTTTTTCTTGCAGGCATACACAATGGTTTCCTGCAAACACACACACACACACACACACACAAAAGTCACACTCACGACAGAGCACTCACATTGGATCTCCAGCAGAGCCATGAACACTTGGAATTACCTTAACATATTCACAAACGTGGTCCCGAAACACACATGCAGAAGAAACACACAAAAACACCCTACGACTTTTTCTTACAGACATACACAATGGTATCCAGCCAAACACACACACACACACACACATACACTATCACACGCACAACACAGCACTCACACTGGGTCCCCGGCATAGCCATCAACAGTTGGAACTGCCCTAACATACTCACAAACGTGGTCCCGACACACACATACACAAGAAACACACACAAACTCCCATTGAATTTACTTACAGTCATGCACAATGGTTTCCGCAAACACACACACACACACACTATCACACTCACAACACAGCATTCACACTGGCACTTGAATCTGCCCTAACATACAAACAAACGTGGTCCCGACCCACACATACACAAGAAACACACACAAACACCCATCAACATTTAGTTACAGGCAGACAGAGTGGGGTTTCCCCAAACACACACACACACACACACACACACACACACACTGTCACACTAACAGCACAGTACGCACACTGGGCCTCGGCAGAGCCATCAACACTTGGAACTGCCATAACATACTCACAAACGTTTTCCCGACACACACATACACAAGAAACACACACAAACACCCATCGACTTTTTCTTACAGGCATACACAACGGTTTCCCGCGAACACACACACACACAGTCACACTTACAACACAGCACTCACAATGGGTATCCAGCAGAACCATCAACACTTGGAACTGCCCTAAAATATTGACAAATGTGGTCGCGACACACACATACACATGAAACTCACACAAACATCTATCGACTTATTCTTACAGGCATACACAATGTTTTCCCGCCAACACAAACACACACAGAAACACACACTGCCACACTCACAACACAGCATTCACACTGGCACTTGGAACTGCCACAACATACTCACATACGTGGTCCCGACACACACATACACAAGAAACACACACAAACACCCATCGACTTTTTCTTACAGGCATACACTGTGGGGTTCCCCCAAACACACACACACACAGAGACACACACACACTATCACACTCACAACACAGCACTCTCACTGGGTCTCCAGCAGAGCCATCAACACTTGGAACTGCCCTAACATATTCACAAATGTGGTCCCGACACACACATACAGAAGAAACACACACAAACACCCATGGAATTTTTCTTATAGGCATACAGACTGGTTTCCTGCAAACACACACACAGACACGCACACACACTGTCACACTCACAACACACACTCACACTGGATATCCAGCAAACTCGTGAACACTTGGAACTTCCCTCACACACTCAGAAATGTGGATCTGAAACACTATACGCAAGAACACAAAAATAGACCCATCGACTTTTTCATACAGGCATACACAATGGTTACCGGAAAACACACACACACACACACACACACTCTCACACTCACAACACAGAACTCACTAGGTACCTCGGCAGAGACATCAACACTTGGAACTGCCCTCACACACTCACAAATGTGGATCTGAAACACAATACGCAAGAACACACAAATACACCCATCGACTTTTTCATACAGGCATACACAATGGTTATTGGAAAACTAACACACACACACACACTGTCACACTCGCAACACAGCACTCACACTGGGCCTCGGCAGAGCCATCAACACTTGGAACTGCGCTAACATACTGACAAACGTTTTCCCGACACACACATACACAAGAAACACACACAAACACCCATCGACTTTTACTTACAGTCATGCACAATGGTTTCCGCAAACACACACACACACTATCACACGCACAACACAGCATTCACACTGGCACTTGAATCTGCCCTAACATACAAACAAACGTGGTCCCGACACACACATACACAAGAAACACACACAAACACCCATCAACTTTTTCTTACAGGCGTACACAGGGGGTTCTGAAACACACACAGACACACACACACTATCACACTCACAACACAGCACTCACACTGGGTCTCCAACACAGCCGTCAACACTTGGAACTGCTTTAACATAATCACAAACATGGTCCTGACACACACATATACAAATAACACACACAAACACCCATCGACTTTTTCTTGCAGGCATACACAATGGTTTCCTGCAAACACACACACACACACACACACACACACAAAAGTCACACTCACGACAGAGCACTCACATTGGATCTCCAGCAGAGCCATGAACACTTGGAATTACCTTAACATATTTCAAACGTGGTCCCGAAACACACATGCAGAAGAAACACACAAAAACACCCTACGACTTTTTCTTACAGACATACACAATGGTATCCAGCAAAACACACACACACACACACACATACACTATCACACGCACAACACAGCACTCACACTGGGTCCCCGGCATAGCCATCAACAGTTGGAACTGCCCTAACATACTCACAAACGTGGTCCCAACACACACATACACAAGAAACACACACAAACTCCCATTGACTTTTACTTACAGTCATGTACAATGGTTTCCGCAAACACACACACACACTATCACACGCACAACACAGCATTCACACTGGCACTTGAATCTGCCCTAACATACAAACAAACGTGGTCCCGACACACACATACACAAGAAACACACACAAACACCCATCAACTTTTTCTTACAGGCGTACACAGGGGGTTCTGAAACACACACAGACACACACACACTATCACACTCACAACACAGCACTCACACTGGGTCTCCAACACAGCCGTCAACACTTGGTACTGCTTTAACATAATCACAAACATGGTCCTGACACACACATATACAAATAACACACACAAACACCCATCGACTTTTTCTTGCAGGCATACACAATGGTTTCCTGCAAACACACACACACACACACACACAAAAGTCACACTCACGACAGAGCACTCACATTGGATCTCCAGCAGAGCCATCAACACTTGGAATTACCTTAACATATTCACAAACGTGGTCCCGAAACACACATGCAGAAGAAACACACAAAAACACCCTACGACTTTTTCTTACAGACATACACAATGGTATCCAGCAAAACACACACACACACACACACATACACTATCACACGCACAACACAGCACTCACACTGGGTCCCCGGCATAGCCATCAACAGTTGGAACTGCCCTAACATACTCACAAACGTGGTCCCGACACACACATACACAAGAAACACACACAAACTCCCATTGACTTTTACTTACAGTCATGCACAATGGTTTCCGCAAACACACACACACACACACACTATCACACTCACAACACAGCATTCACACTGGCACTTGAATCTGCCCTAACATACAAACAAACGTGGTCCCGACACACACATACACAAGAAACACACACAAACAGCCATCAACTTTTTGTTACAGGCAGATAGAGTGGGGTTTCCCAAAACACACACACACACACACACACACACACTGTCACACTAACAGCACAGTACGCACACTGGGCCTCGGCAGAGCCATCAACACTTGGAACTGCCCTAACATACTCACAAACGTTTTCCCGACACACACATACACAAGAAACACACACAAACACCCATCGACTTTTTCTTACAGGCATACACAACGGTTTCCCGCGAACACACACACACACAGTCACACTTACAACACAGCACTCACAATGGGTATCCAGCAGAACCATCAACACTTGGAACTGCCCTAAAATATTGACAAATGTGGTCGCGACACACACATACACATGAAACTCACACAAACATCCATCGACTTATTCTTACAGGCATACACAATGTTTTCCCGCCAACACAAACACACACAGAAACACACACTGCCACACTCACAACACAGCATTCACACTGGCACTTGGAACTGCCACAACATACTCACATACGTGGTCCCGACACACACATACACAAGAAACACACACAAACACCCATCGACTTTTTCTTAGAAGCATACACTGTGGGGTTCCCCCAAACACACACACACACAGAGACACACACACACTATCACACTCACAACACAGCACTCTCACTGGGTCTCCAGCAGAGCCATCAACACTTGGAACTGCCCTAACATATTCACAAATGTGGTCCCGACACACACATACAGAAGAAACACACACAAACACCCATGGAATTTTTCTTATAGGCATACAGACTGGTTTCCTGCAAACACACACACAGACACGCACACACACTGTCACACTCACAACACACACTCACACTGGATATCCAGCAAACTCGTGAACACTTGGAACTGCCCTCACACACTCACAAATGTGGATCTGAAACACAATACGCAAGAACACACAAATACACCCATCGACTTTTTCATACAGGCATACACAATGGTTACCCGAAAACACACACACACACACACACACTCTCACACTCACAACACAGCACTCACTCTGTACCTCGGCAGAGACATCAACACTTGGAACTGCCCTCACACACTCACAAATGTGGATCTGAAACACAATACGCAAGAATACTCAAATACACCCATCGACTTTTTCATACAGGCATACACAATGGTTACCGGACAACACTCACACACACACACACACTGTCACACTCGCAACACAGCACTCACACTGGGCCTCGGCAGAGCCATCAACACTTGGAACTGCCCTCACACACTCACAAACGTTTTCCCGACACACACATACACAAGAAACACACACAAACACCCATGGAATTTTTCTTACAGGCGTACACAGGGGGTTCTGAAACACACACAGACACACACACACTATCACACTCACAACACCGCACTCACACTGGGTCTCCAACACAGCCGTCAACACTTGGAACTGCTTTAACATAATCACAAACATGGTCCTGACACACACATATACAAATAACACACACAAACACCCATCGACTTTTTCTTGCAGGCATACACAATGGTTTCCTGCAAACACACACACACACACACACACACACACAAAAGTCACACTCACGACAGAGCACTCACATTGGATCTCCAGCAGAGCCATGAACACTTGGAATTACCTTAACATATTCACAAACGTGGTCCCGAAACACACATGCAGAAGAAACACACAAAAACACCCTACGACTTTTTCTTACAGACATACACAATGGTATCCAGCCAAACACACACACACACACACACATACACTATCACACGCACAACACAGCACTCACACTGGGTCCCCGGCATAGCCATCAACAGTTGGAACTGCCCTAACATACTCACAAACGTGGTCCCGACACACACATACACAAGAAACACACACAAACTCCCATTGACTTTTACTTACAGTCATGCACAATGGTTTCCGCAAACACACACACACACACTATCACACTCACAACACAGCATTCACACTGGCACTTGAATCTGCCCTAACATACAAACAAACGTGGTCCCGACACACACATACACAAGAAACACACACAAACACCCATCAACATTTTGTTACAGGCAGACAGAGTGGGGTTTCCCCAAACACACACACACACACACACACACACACACTGTCACACTAACAGCACAGTACGCACACTGGGCCTCGGCAGAGCCATCAACACTTGGAACTGCCCTAACATACTCACAAACGTTTTCCCGACACACACATACACAAGAAACACACACAAACACCCATCGACTTTTTCTTACAGGCATACACAACGGTTTCCCGCGAACACACACACACAGAGTCACACTTACAACACGGTACTCACAATGGGTATCCAGCAGAACCATCAACACATGGAACTGCCCTAAAATATTGAAAAATGTGGTCGCGACACACACATACACATGAAACTCACACAAACATCCATCGACTTATTCTTACAGGCATACACAATGTTTTCCCGCCAACACAAACACACACAGAAACACACACTGCCACACTCACAACACAGCATTCACACTGGCACTTGGAACTGCCACAACATACTCACATACGTGGTCCCGACACACACATACACAAGAAACACACACAAACACCCATCGACTTTTTCTTAGAAGCATACACTGTAGGGTTCCCCCAAACACACACACACACAGAGACACACACACACTATCACACTCACAACACAGCACTCTCACTGGGTCTCCAGCAGAGCCATCAACACTTGGAACTGCCCTAACATATTCACAAATGTGGTCCCGACACACACATACAGAAGAAACACACACAAACACCCCTGGAATTTTTCTTATAGGCATACAGACTGGTTTCCTGCAAACACACACACAGACACGCACACACACTGTCACACTCACAACACACACTCACACTGGATATCCAGCAAACTCGTGAACACTTGGAACTGCCCTCACACACTCAGAAATGTGGATCTGAAACACAATACGCAAAAACACACAAATACACCCATCGACTTTTTCATACAGGCATACACAATGGTTACCGGACAACACTCACACACACACACACACACTGTCACACTCGCAACACAGCACTCACACTGGGCCTCGGCAGAGCCATCAACACTTGGAACTGCCCTCACACATTCACAAACGTTTTCCCGACACACACATACACAAGAAACACACACAAACACCCATCGACTTTTTCTTACAGGCGTACACAGGGGGTTCTGAAACACACACAGACACACACACACTATCACACTCACAACACCGCACTCACACTGGGTCTCCAACACAGCCGTCAACACTTGGAACTGCTTTAACATAATCACAAACAGGGTCCTGACACACACATATACAAATAACACACACAAACACCCATCGACTTTTTCTTGCAGGCATACACAATGGTTTCCTGCAAACACACACACACACACACACACACAAAAGTCACACTCACGACAGAGCACTCACATTGGATCTCCAGCAGAGCCATGAACACTTGGAATTACCTTAACATATTCACAAACGTGGTCCCGAAACACACATGCAGAAGAAACACACAAAAACACCCTACGACTTTTTCTTACAGACATACACAATGGTATCCAGCAAAACACACACACACACACACACCTACACTATCACACGCACAACACAGCACTCACACTGGGTCCCCGGCATAGCCATCAACAGTTGGAACTGCCCTAACATACTCACAAACGTGGTCCCGACACACACATACACAAGAAACACACACAAACTCCCATTGACTTTTACTTACAGTCATGCACAATGGTTTCCGCAAACACACACACACACACTATCACACTCACAACACAGCATTCACACTGGCACTTGAATCTGCCCTAACATACAAACAAACGTGGTCCCGACCCACACATACACAAGAAACACACACAAACACCCATCAACATTTAGTTACAGGCAGACAGAGTGGGGTTTCCCAAAACACACACACACACACACACACTGTCACACTAACAGCACAGTACGCACACTGGGCCTCGGCAGAGCCATCAACACTTGGAACTGCCCTAACATACTCACAAACGTTTTCCCGACACACACATACACAAGAAACACACACAAACACCCATCGACTTTTTCTTACAGGCATACACAACGGTTTCCCGCGAACACACACACACAGAGTCACACTTACAACACAGCAGTCACAATGGGTATCCAGCAGAACCATCAACACTTGGAACTGCCCTAAAATATTGACAAATGTGGTCGCGACACACACATACACATGAAACTCCCACAAACATCCATCGCCTTATTCTTACAGGCATACACAATGTTTTCCCGCCAACACAAACACACACAGAAACACACACTGCCACACTCACAACACAGCATTCACACTGGCACTTGGAACTGCCACAACATACTCACATACGTGGTCCCGACACACACATACACAAGAAACACACACAAACACCCATCGACTTTTTCTTAGAAGCATACACTGTGGGGTTCCCCCAAACACACACACACACAGAGACACACACACACTATCACACTCACAACACAGCACTCTCACTGGGTCTCCAGCAGAGCCATCAACACTTGGAACTGCCCTAACATATTCACAAATGTGGTCCCGACACACACATACAGAAGAAACACACACAAACACCCATGGAATTTTTCTTATAGGCGTACAGACTGGTTTCCTGCAAACACACACACAGACACGCACACACACTGTCACACTCACAACACACACTCACACTGGATATCCAGCAAACTCGTGAACACTTGGAACTGCCCTCACACACTCACAAATGTGGATCTGAAACACAATACGCAAGAACACACAAATACACCCATCGACTTTTTCATACAGGCATACACAATGGTTACCCGAAAACACACACACACACACACACACTCTCACACTCACAACACAGCACTCACTCTGTACCTCGGCAGAGACATCAACACTTGGAACTGCCCTCACACACTCACAAATGTGGATCTGAAACACAATACGCAAGAACACACAAATACACCCATCGACTTTTTCATACAGGCATACACAATGGTTACCGGACAACACTCACACACACACACACACTGTCACACTCGCAACACAGCACTCACACTGGGCCTCGGCAGAGCCATCAACACTTGGAACTGCCCTCACACATTCACAAACGTTTTCCCGACACACACATACACAAGAAACACACACAAACACCCATCGACTTTTTCTTACAGGCGTACACAGGGGGTTCTGAAACACACACAGACACACACACACTATCACACTCACAACACCGCACTCACACTGGGTCTCCAACACAGCCGTCAACACTTGGAACTGCTTTAACATAATCACAAACATGGTCCTGACACACACATATACAAATAACACACACAAACACCCATCGACTTTTTCTTGCAGGCATACACAATGGTTTCCTGCAAACACACACACACACACACACACACACAAAAGGCACACTCACGACAGAGCACTCACATTGGATCTCCAGCAGAGCCATGAACACTTGGAATTACCTTAACATATTCACAAACGTGGTCCCGAAACACACATGCAGAAGAAACACACAAAAACACCCTACGACTTTTTCTTACAGACATACCCAATGGTATCCAGCAAAACACACACACACACACACACATACACTATCACACGCACAACACAGCACTCACACTGGGTCCCCGGCATAGCCATCAACAGTTGGAACTGCCCTAACATACTCACAAACGTGGTCCCGACACACACATACACAAGAAACACACACAAACTCCCATTGACTTTTACTTACAGTCATGCACAATGGTTTCCGCAAACACACACACATACACTATCACACTCACAACACAGCATTCACACTGGCACTTGAATCTGCCCTAACATACAAACAAACGTGGTCCCGACACACACATACACAAGAAACACACACAAACACCCATCAACATTTTGTTACAGGCAGACAGAGTGGGGTTTCCCCAAACACACACACACACACACACACACACACACTGTCACACTAACAGCACAGTACGCACACTGGGCCTCGGCAGAGCCATCAACATTTGGAACTGCCCTAACATACTCACAAACGTTTTCCCGACACACACATACACAAGAAACACACACAAACACCCATCGACTTTTTCTTACAGGCATACACAACGGTTTCCCGCGAACACACACACACAGAGTCACACTTACAACACAGCACTCACAATGGGTATCCAGCAGACCCATCAACACTTGGAACTGCCCTAAAATATTGACAAATGTGGTCGCGACACACACATACACATGAAACTCACACAAACATCCATCGACTTATTCTTACAGGCATACACAATGTTTTCCCGCCAACACAAACACACACAGAAACACACACTGCCACACTCACAACACAGCATTCACACTGGCACTTGGAACTGCCACAACATACTCACATACGTGGTCCCGACACACACATACACAAGAAACACACACAAACACCCATCGACTTTTTCTTAGAAGCATACACGGTGGGGTTCCCCCAAACACACACACACACAGAGACACACACACACTATCACACTCACAACACAGCACTCTCACTGGGTCTCCAGCAGAGCCATCAACACTTGGAACTGCCCTAACATATTCACAAATGTGGTCCCGACACACACATACAGAAGAAACACACACAAACACCCATGGAATTTTTCTTATAGGCATACAGACTGGTTTCCTGCAAACACACACACAGACACGCACACACACTGTCACACTCACAACACACACTCACACTGGATATCCAGCAAACTCGTGAACACTTGGAACTGCCCTCACACACTCACAAATGTGGATCTGAAACACAATACGCAAGAACACACAAATACACCCATCGACTTTTTCATACAGGCATACACAATGGTTACCCGAAAACACACACACACACACACACACACTCTCACACTCACAACACAGCACTCACTCTGTACCTCGGCAGAGACATCAACACTTGGAACTGCCCTCACACACTCACAAATGTGGATCTGAAACACAATACGCAAGAACACACAAATACACCCATCGACTTTTTCATACAGGCATACACAATGGTTACCGGAAAACACACACACACACACACACACTGTCACACTCGCAACACAGCACTCACACTGGGCCTCGGCAGAGCCATCAACACTTGGAACTGCCCTAACATACTCACAAACGTTTTCCCGACACACACATACACAAGAAACACACACAAACACCCATGGAATTTTTCTTACAGGCGTACACAGGGGGTTCTGAAACACACACAGACACACACACACTATCACACTCACAACACCGCACTCACACTGGGTCTCCAACACAGCCGTCAACACTTGGAACTGCTTTAACATAATCACAAACAGGGTCCTGACACACACATATACAAATAACACACACAAACACCCATCGACTTTTTCTTGCAGGCATACACAATGGTTTCCTGCAAACACACACACACACACACACACAAAAGTCACACTCACGACAGAGCACTCACATTGGATCTCCAGCAGAGCCATGAACACTTGGAATTACTTAACATATTCACAAACGTGGTCCCGAAACACACATGCAGAAGAAACACACAAAAACACCCTACGACTTTTTCTTACAGACATACACAATGGTATCCAGCAAAACACACACACACACACACACACACATACACTATCACACGCACAACACAGCACTCACACTGGGTCCCCGGCATAGCCATCAACAGTTGGAACTGCCCTAACATACTCACAAACGTGGTCCCGACACACACATACACAAGAAACACACACAAACTCCCATTGACTTTTACTTACAGTCATGCACAATGGTTTCCGCAAACACACACACACACACTATCACACTCACAACACAGCATTCACACTGGCACTTGAATCTGCCCTAACATACAAACAAACGTGGTCCCGACCCACACATACACAAGAAACACACACAAACACCCATCAACATTTAGTTACAGGCAGACAGAGTGGGGTTTCCCCAAACACACACACACACACACACACTGTCACACTAACAGCACAGTACGCACACTGGGCCTCGGCAGAGCCATCAACACTTGGAACTGCCCTAACATACTCACAAACGTTTTCCCGACACACACATACACAAGAAACACACACAAACACCCATCGACTTTTTCTTACAGGCATACACAACGGTTTCCCGCGAACACACACACACAGAGTCACACTTACAACACAGCACTCACAATGGGTATCCAGCAGAACCATCAACACTTGGAACTGCCCTAAAATATTGACAAATGTGGTCGCGACACACACATACACATGAAACTCACACAAACATCCATCGACTTATTCTTACAGGCATACACAATGTTTTCCCGCCAACACAAACACACACAGAAACACACACTGCCACACTCACAACACAGCATTCACACTGGCACTTGGAACTGCCACAACATACTCACATACGTGGTCCCGACACACACATACACAAGAAACACACACAAACACCCATCGACTTTTTCTTAGAAGCATACACTGTGGGGTTCCCCCAAACACACACACACACAGAGACACACACACACTATCACACTCACAACACAGCACTCTCACTGGGTCTCCAGCAGAGCCATCAACACTTGGAACTGCCCTAACATATTCACAAATGTGGTCCCGACACACACATACAGAAGAAACACACACAAACACCCATGGAATTTTTCATATAGGCATACAGACTGGTTTCCTGCAAACACACACACAGACACGCACACACACTGTCACACTCACAACACACACTCACACTGGATATCCAGCAAACTCGTGAACACTTGGAACTGCCCTCACACACTCACAAATGTGGATCTGAAACACAATACGCAAGAACACACAAATACACCCATCGACTTTTTCATACAGGCATACACAATGGTTACCCGAAAACACACACACACACACACACACTCTCACACTCACAACACAGCACTCACTCTGTACCTCGGCAGAGACATCAACACTTGGAACTGCCCTCACACACTCACAAATGTGGATCTGAAACACAATACGCAAGAACACACAAATACACCCATCGACTTTTTCATACAGGCATACACAATGGTTACCGGACAACACACACACACACACACACTGTCACACTCGCAACACAGCACTCACACTGGGCCTCGGCAGAGCCATCAACACTTGGAACTGCCCTCACACACTCACAAACGTTTTCCCGACACACACATACACAAGAAACACACACAAACACCCATGGAATTTTTCTTACAGGCGTACACAGGGGGTTCTGAAACACACACAGACACACACACACTATCACACTCACAACACCGCACTCACACTGGGTCTCCAACACAGCCGTCAACACTTGGAACTGCTTTAACATAATCACAAACATGGTTCTGACACACACATATACAAATAACACACACAAACACCCAACGACTTTTTCTTGCAGGCCTACACAATGGTTTCCTGCAAACACACACACACACACACACACAAAAGTCACACTCACGACAGAGCACTCACATTGGATCTCCAGCAGAGCCATGAACACTTGGAATTACCTTAACATATTCACAAACGTGGTCCCGAAACACACATGCAGAAGAAACACACAAAAACACCCTACGACTTTTTCTTACAGACATACACAATGGTATCCAGCAAAACACACACACACACACACACATACACTATCACACGCACAACACAGCACTCACACTGGGTCCCCGGCATAGCCATCAACAGTTGGAACAGCCCTAACATACTCACAAACGTGGTCCCGACACACACATACACAAGAAACACACACAAACTCCCATTGACTTTTACTTACAGTCATGCACAATGGTTTCCGCAAACACACACACACACACACACTATCACACTCACAACACAGCATTCACACTGGCACTTGAATCTGCCCTAACATACAAACAAACGTGGTCCCGACCCACACATACACAAGAAACACACACAAACACCCATCAGCATTTTGTTACAGGCAGACAGAGTGGCGTTTCCCCAAACACACACACACACACACACACACACACACTGTCACACTAACAGCACAGTACGCACACTGGGCCTCGGCAGAGCCATCAACACTTGGAACTGCCCTAACATACTCACAAACGTTTTCCCGACACACACATACACAAGAAACACACACAAACACCCATCGACTTTTTCTTACAGGCATACACAACGGTTTCCCGCGAACACACACACACAGAGTCACACTTACAACACAGCACTCACAATGGGTATCCAGCAGAACCATCAACACTTGGAACTGCCCTAAAATATTGACAAATGTGGTCGCGACACACACATACACATGAAACTCACACAAACATCCATCGACTTATTCTTACAGGCATACACAATGTTTTCCCGCCAACACAAACACACACAGAAACACACACTGCCACACTCACAACACAGCATTCACACTGGCACTTGGAACTGCCACAACATACTCACATACGTGGTCCCGACACACACATACACAAGAAACACACACAAACACCCATCGACTTTTTCTTAGAAGCATACACTGTGGGGTTCCCCCAAACACACACACACACAGAGACACACACACACTATCACACTCACAACACAGCACTCTCACTGGGTCTCCAGCAGAGCCATCAACACTTGGAACTGCCCTAACATATTCACAAATGTGGTCCCGACACACACATACAGAAGAAACACACACAAACACCCATGGAATTTTTCTTATAGGCATACAGACTGGTTTCCTGCAAACACACACACAGACACGCACACACACTGTCACACTCACAACACACACTCACACTGGATATCCAGCAAACTCGTGAACACTTGGAACTGCCCTCACACACTCACAAATGTGGATCTGAAACACAATACGCAAGAACACACAAATACACCCATCGACTTTTTCATACAGGCATACACAATGGTTACCCGAAAACACACACACACACACACACACACTCTCACACTCACAACACAGCACTCACTCTGTACCTCGGCAGAGACATCAACACTTGGAACTGCCCTCACACACTCACAAATGTGGATCTGAAACACAATACGCAAGAACACACAAATACACCCATCGACTTTTTCATACAGGCATACACAATGGTTACCGGAAAACACACACACACACACACACACTGTCACACTCGCAACACAGCACTCACACTGGGCCTCGGCAGAGCCATCAACACTTGGAACTGCCCTAACATACTCACAAACGTTTTCCCGACACACACATACACAAGAAACACACACAAACACCCATCGACTTTTTCTTACAGGCATACACAACGGTTTCCCGCGAACACACACACACAGAGTCACACTTACAACACAGCACTCACAATGGGTATCCAGCAGAACCATCAACACTTGGAACTGCCCTAAAATATTGACAAATGTGGTCGCGACACACACATACACATGAAACTCACACAAACATCCATCGACTTATTCTTACAGGCATACACAATGTTTTCCCGCCAACACAAACACACACAGAAACACACACTGCCACACTCACAACACAGCATTCACACTGGCACTTGGAACTGCCACAACATACTCACATACGTGGTCCCGACACACACATACACAAGAAACACACACAAACACCCATCGACTTTTTCTTAGAAGCATACACTGTGGGGTTCCCCCAAACACACACACACACAGAGACACACACACACTATCACACTCACAACACAGCACTCTCACTGGGTCTCCAGCAGAGCCATCAACACTTGGAACTGCCCTAACATATTCACAAATGTGGTCCCGACACACACATACAGAAGAAACACACACAAACACCCATGGAATTTTTCTTATAGGCATACAGACTGGTTTCCTGCAAACACACACACAGACACGCACACACACTGTCACACTCACAACACACACTCACACTGGATATCCAGCAAACTCGTGAACACTTGGAACTGCCCTCACACACTCACAAATGTGGATCTGAAACACAATACGCAAGAACACACAAATACACCCATCGACTTTTTCATACAGGCATACACAATGGTTACCCGAAAACACACACACACACACACACACACACTCTCACACTCACAACACAGCACTCACTCTGTACCTCGGCAGAGACATCAACACTTGGAACTGCCCTCACACACTCACAAATGTGGATCTGAAACACAATACGCAAGAACACACAAATACACCCATCGACTTTTTCATACAGGCATACACAATGGTTACCGGAAAACACACACACACACACACACACTGTCACACTCGCAACACAGCACTCACACTGGGCCTCGGCAGAGCCATCAACACTTGGAACTGCCCTAACATACTCACAAACGTTTTCCCGACACACACATACACAAGAAACACACACAAACACCCATGGAATTTTTCTTACAGGCGTACACAGGGGGTTCTGAAACACACACAGACACACACACACTATCACACTCACAACACCGCACTCACACTGGGTCTCCAACACAGCCGTCAACACTTGGAACTGCTTTAACATAATCACAAACAGGGTCCTGACACACACATATACAAATAACACACACAAACACCCATCGACTTTTTCTTGCAGGCATACACAATGGTTTCCTGCAAACACACACACACACACACACACACAAAAGTCACACTCACGACAGAGCACTCACATTGGATCTCCAGCAGAGCCATGAACACTTGGAATTACCTTAACATATTCACAAACGTGGTCCCGAAACACACATGCAGAAGAAACACACAAAAACACCCTACGACTTTTTCTTACAGACATACACAATGGTATCCAGCAAAACACACACACACACACACACATACACTATCACACGCACAACACAGCACTCACACTGGGTCCCCGGCATAGCCATCAACAGTTGGAACTGCCCTAACATACTCACAAACGTGGTCCCGACACACACATACACAAGAAACACACACAAACTCCCATTGACTTTTACTTACAGTCATGCACAATGGTTTCCGCAAACACACACACACACACACTATCACACTCACAACACAGCATTCACACTGGCACTTGAATCTGCCCTAACATACAAACAAACGTGGTCCCGACACACACATACACAAGAAACACACACAAACACCCATCAACATTTAGTTACAGGCAGACAGAGTGGGGTTTCCCCAAACACACACACACACACACACACACACTGTCACACTAACAGCACAGTACGCACACTGGGCCTCGGCAGAGCCATCAACATTTGGAACTGCCCTAACATACTCACAAACGTTTTCCCGACACACACATACACAAGAAACACACACAAACACCCATCGACTTTTTCTTACAGGCATACACAACGGTTTCCCGTGAACACACACACACAGAGTCACACTTACAACACAGCACTCACAATGGGTATCCAGCAGAACCATCAACACTTGGAACTGCCCTAAAATATTGACAAATGTGGTCGCGACACACACATACACATGAAACTCACACACACATCCATCGACTTATTCTTACAGGCATACACAATGTTTTCCCGCCAACACAAACACACACAGAAACACACACTGCCACACTCACAACACAGCATTCACACTGGCACTTGGAACTGCCACAACATACTCACATACGTGGTCCCGACACACACATACACAAGAAACACACACAAACACCCATCGACTTTTTCTTAGAAGCATACACTGTGGGGTTCCCCCAAACACACACACACACAGAGACACACACACACTATCACACTCACAACACAGCACTCTCACTGGGTCTCCAGCAGAGCCATCAACACTTGGAACTACCCTAACATATTCACAAATGTGGTCCCGACACACACATACAGAAGAAACACACACAAACACCCATGGAATTTTTCATATAGGCATACAGACTGGTTTCCTGCAAACACACACACAGACACGCACACACACTGTCACACTCACAACACACACTCACACTGGATATCCAGCAAACTCATGAACACTTGGAACTGCCCTCACACACTCACAAATGTGGATCTGAAACACAATACGCAAGAACACACAAATACACCCATCGACTTTTTCATACAGGCATACACAATGGTTACCCGAAAACACACACACACACACACACACACACTCTCACACTCACAACACAGCACTCACTCTGTACCTCGGCAGAGACATCAACACTTGGAACTGCCCTCACACACTCACAAATGTGGATCTGAAACACAATACGCAAGAACACACAAATACACCCATCGACTTTTTCATACAGGCATACACAATGGTTACCGGACAACACACACACACACACACACACTGTCACACTCGCAACACAGCACTCACACTGGGCCTCGGCAGAGCCATCAACACTTGGAACTGCCCTCACACACTCACAAACGTTTTCCCGACACACACATACACAAGAAACACACACAAACACCCATGGAATTTTTCTTACAGGCGTACACAGGGGGTTCTGAAACACACACAGACACACACACACTATCACACTCACAACACCGCACTCACACTGGGTCTCCAACACAGCCGTCAACACTTGGAACTGCTTTAACATAATCACAAACATGGTTCTGACACACACATATACAAATAACACACACAAACACCCAACGACTTTTTCTTGCAGGCCTACACAATGGTTTCCTGCAAACACACACACACACACACACACACAAAAGTCACACTCACGACAGAGCACTCACATTGGATCTCCAGCAGAGCCATGAACACTTGGAATTACCTTAACATATTCACAAACGTGGTCCCGAAACACACATGCAGAAGAAACACACAAAAACACCCTACGACTTTTTCTTACAGACATACACAATGGTATCCAGCAAAACACACACACACACACACACATACACTATCACACGCACAACACAGCACTCACACTGGGTCCCCGGCATAGCCATCAACAGTTGGAACTGCCCTAACATACTCACAAACGTGGTCCCGACACACACATACACAAGAAACACACACAAACACCCATGGAATTTTTCTTACAGGCGTACACAGGGGGTTCTGAAACACACACAGACACACACACACTATCACACTCACAACACCGCACTCACACTGGGTCTCCAACACAGCCGTCAACACTTGGAACTGCTTTAACATAATCACAAACATGGTCCTGACACACACATATACAAATAACACACACAAACACCCATCGACTTTTTCTTGCAGGCATACACAATGGTTTCCTGCAAACACACACACACACACACACACACAAAAGTCACACTCACGACAGAGCACTCACATTGGATCTCCAGCAGAGCCATGAACACTTGGAATTACCTTAACATATTCACAAACGTGGTCCCGAAACACACATGCAGAAGAAACACACAAAAACACCCTACGACTTTTTCTTACAGACATACACAATGGTATCCAGCAAAACACACACACACACACATACACTATCACACGCACAACACAGCACTCACACTGGGTCCCCGGCATAGCCATCAACAGTTGGAACTGCCCTAACATACTCACAAACGTGGTCCCGACACACACATACACAAGAAACACACACAAACTCCCATTGACTTTTACTTCCAGTCATGCACAATGGTTTCCGCAAACACACACACACACACACTATCACACTCACAACACAGCATTCACACTGGCACTTGAATCTGCCCTAACATAGAAACAAACGTGGTCCCGACACACACATACACAAGAAACACACACAAACACCCATCAACATTTTGTTACAGGCAGACAGAGTGGCGTTTCCCCAAACACACACACACACACACACACACACACACTGTCACACTAACAGCACAGTACGCACACTGGGCCTCGGCAGAGCCATCAACACTTGGAACTGCCCTAACATACTCACAAACGTTTTCCCGACACACACATACACAAGAAACACACACAAACACCCATCGACTTTTTCTTACAGGCATACACAACGGTTTCCCGCGAACACACACACACAGTCACACTTACAACACAGCACTCACAATGGGTATCCAGCAGAACCATCAACACTTGGAACTGCCCTAAAATATTGACAAATGTGGTCGCGACACACACATACACATGAAACTCACACACACATCCATCGCCTTATTCTTACAGGCATACACAATGTTTTCCCGCCAACACAAACACACACAGAAACACACACTGCCACACTCACAACACAGCATTCACACTGGCACTTGGAACTGCCACAACATACTCACATACGTGGTCCCGACACACACATACACAAGAAACACACACAAACACCCATCGACTTTTTCTTAGAAGCATACACTGTGGGGTTCCCCCAAACACACACACACACACAGAGACACACACACACTATCACACTCACAACACAGCACTCTCACTGGGTCTCCAGCAGAGCCATCAACACTTGGAACTGCCCTAACATATTCACAAATGTGGTCCCGACACACACATACAGAAGAAACACACACAAACACCCATGGAATTTTTCTTATAGGCATACAGACTGGTTTCCTGCAAACACACACACAGACACGCACACACACTGTCACACTCACAACACACACTCACACTGGATATCCAGCAAACTCATGAACACTTGGAACTGCCCTCACACACTCACAAATGTGGATCTGAAACACAATACGCAAGAACACACAAATACACCCATCGACTTTTTCATACAGGCATACACAATGATTACCCGAAAATACACACACACACACACACACACACTCTCACACTCACAACACAGCACTCACTCTGTACCTCGGCAGAGACATCAACACTTGGAACTGCCCTCACACACTCACAAATGTGGATCTGAAACACAATACGCAAGAACACACAAATACACCCATCGACATTTTCATACAGGCATACACAATGGTTACCGGACAACACACACACACACACACACACACACTGTCACACTCGCAACACAGCACTCACACTGGGCCTCGGCAGAGCCATCAACACTTGGAACTGCCCTCACACACTCACAAACGTTTTCCCGACACACACATACACAAGAAACACACACAAACACCCATGGAATTTTTCTTACAGGCGTACACAGGGGGTTCTGAAACACACACAGACACACACACACTATCACACTCACAACACCGCACTCACACTGGGTCTCCAACACAGCCGTCAACACTTGGAACTGCTTTAACATAATCACAAACATGGTCCTGACACACATATATACAAATAACACACACAAACACCCATCGACTTTTTCTTACAGGCATACACAATGGTTTCCTGCAAACACACACACACACACACACACACAAAAGTCACACTCACGACAGAGCACTCACATTGGATCTCCAGCAGAGCCATGAACACTTGGAATTACCTTAACATATTCACAAACGTGGTCCCGAAACACACATGCAGAAGAAACACACAAAAACACCCTACGACTTTTTCTTACAGACATACACAATGGTATCCAGCAAAACACACACACACACACACACACATACACTATCACACGCACAACACAGCACTCACACTGGGTCCCCGGCATAGCCATCAACAGTTGGAACTGCCCTAACATACTCACAAACGTGGTCCCAACACACACATACACAAGAAACACACACAAACTCCCATTGACTTTTACTTACAGTCATGCACAATGGTTTCCGCAAACACACACACACACACTATCACACGCACAACACAGCATTCACACTGGCACTTGAATCTGCCCTAACATACAAACAAACGTGGTCCCGACACACACATACACAAGAAACACACACAAACACCCATCAACTTTTTCTAACAGGCGTACACAGGGGGTTCTGAAACACACACAGACACACACACACTATCACACTCACAACACAGCACTCACACTGGGTCTCCAACACAGCCGTCAACACTTGGTACTGCTTTAACATAATCACAAACATGGTCCTGACACACACATATACAAATAACACACACAAACACCCATCGACTTTTTCTTGCAGGCATACACAATGGTTTCCTGGAAACACACACACACACACACACACAAAAGTCACACTCACGACAGAGCACTCACATTGGATCTCCAGCAGAGCCATCAACACTTGGAATTACCTTAACATATTCACAAACGTGGTCCCGAAACACACATGCAGAAGAAACACACAAAAACACCCTACGACTTTTTCTTACAGACATACACAATGGTATCCAGCAAAACACACACACACACACACATACACTATCACACGCACAACACAGCACTCACACTGGGTCCCCGGCATAGCCATCAACAGTTGGAACTGCCCTAACATACTCACAAACGTGGTCCCGACACACACATACACAAGAAACACACACAAACTCCCATTGACTTTTACTTACAGTCATGCACAATGGTTTCCGCAAACACACACACACACACTATCACACTCACAACACAGCATTCACACTGGCACTTGAATCTGCCCTAACATACAAACAAACGTGGTCCCGACCCACACATACACAAGAAACACACACAAACACCCATCAACATTTTGTTACAGGCAGACAGATTGGGGTTTCCCCGAACACACACACACACACA